>NW_027187317.1:5405635-5603495 GCF_028583685.1 Petaurus breviceps papuanus | reverse complement strand
TCTATCTATCTATCTATCTATCTATCTATCTATCTATCTATCTATCTATCTACCTACCTACTATTCTGGATAAGTGAAACCATGAGTGATATTTTATGAATTGATACAATGTTATTAATATGTATTTGAAACTACTATCTAGTCTACAAAACATGTTCATACATATTTTAGTTTTACAATAATCCTGCAAAGAAAGAAGGACTGGTATTGTTCCTTCCATTTTACAGGTGAAAAAAAAAAAAACCCAAGCCTCACAGAGTTCAAATATCTAACTCAAGATCATAAAGTGTTATGTGGCAAAGTAGGAATGAGATCTCAGGTCACTGCTCTTTCCACTCTAATAATCATCCCTTCATATAGAAAAATAAATACAAAGGCAAAAGCTTTTAGGGTCTAGGAAACCACTACTTCAGACTCCAGGAAACCTCTAGGACTAGAATTAGTATACACACCTGGGAAAGTTCTATAGTAGAATCATATACCCAGCTACAATCTATTCCTCTCCCACTCCTCATGATAATTACTGTGGGGTTCTAGAGTTTTTCCAGACTACAAGGCTAGAGGAGAGGTGGGAGGGAATGGTCGGATGATCCAAAAGGATATTAAAGCTGAGGTTCAAAGCTTGAGAAATGGGCTTTATTTATTACTATTCCTATCTGTTACCTAGAAGTTGCAGGAAATTTACTCATTCAATGATCCTAAGGGCTGTGGCAGGGGTGGGGGTGGCAACTGGGCAAAGAGGAAGGAAATCGTGCTTCCTCTAAACGAAATGAGAAAATTAAGTTATCTGAGAAATTTCTCCAAATCAAATATCAATCTAAAAGTGAGAGGTAAAAACCAGAAAAGTATTATAAAGAACCAAGAAAGCACAGAAAATGAAGCACAGAGAAGCAGTAGGCTTTCCTTTCAATTAGGGATTAGCCTTTCTAGGGAGGAATTGGTACGTGTCACAAAGAAAACACTATCCTTGTAGTTGCCAGCTTCACACTAAGGTGTATAAAGTCATTTATTTTCTAGCACTACTGGGTTTGGCTCTCATATAGTACAAACTTCAGGATTTAAATTATACTATACTTGTATGTAGATTTATAAAATAAACATACATATTATATAGAGATGCACATGTATGTATTATATGTATGGTATTGTTAGCAACAGCGGCTGAAATATAAACCAAATTGTTACTCTAAAATCTATAGATTTATCAGTTTTTTTCATTTAAAAAATAAGTCAGCATTAATTATTTAGTTTAGAATTATTAGTTTATTAGAATAAGCCCATTTCTAATTATTACTAGCATAAATTCACATTTCCTATATAAATTACTAATAAGGGACTTAAATGCTTTAATACAAAAGATTAATCAATTTATTATTAAAAATAAATATAGTAACTTTTCTTATGTAGACTCATGACAATGAATGTTTCCTGAGACAATAGGAAACTGAAAACTAAATTAGGTTTCCAACAATACTCAGTTCTTTTCTTTTTCAAGAGACAGCAGAGTTGCAATTCAGTGGTTAGTTTTAGTAGCAAGCTGTGAGTGGCCTCTACTGGCTGACCAAAGGTTTCATAAGTCACTAAGCTTTTGGGAACATACTCTATCTGTAAAATTATTGAAAGTTTCAGGAAAATTAGAGTATGTTCTTTTTATTTTAAAATGAAAACCATCATGCATAAGGACTTAAACCTAATCTTAAATGCATGCTTAACGAAAAAGACTATGTATGATGTTAGAGCAACCTACTGCTACTGTTAAGTGCTTCTTTTTCATTAAGAAGTTGTATACATACTAATTTATAATAATTTACTCAAAATTTACCTGTTATAAAGGTATATAATTGTTTTTTAAATTTGGTTCATTCAAACAATTCTGATCAACGTTAACCACTCTCTTGCTGTTGTAAATTGGCAAATTTCTCATATAATGCCGAATATAATTTGGTGTAATAAGAAAACAGCAATAAAAATATTTAGAAGTTTTAATATTTCAATTCTAAACATTTAATTCAAGACTCATTATGTAAAAAGTCCTTTAGAAATTTCTTATTAGTATTGTTAAATTCTCTTAATATTAGGGAACTATTAGCAATTTTTGATTTAGATTCTTCTAAATATAAAATTGCATGCTTGAGTTCATATTCCTACATCTCACCTTCTGATCATTTAAATTGTACCCTGTTAAAAAGGATTTTCATCAAATATTCCTAATTATGTCAAAAGGTGAGACTACCTTTATAAAAACTCATATGTTCTCATATGTAACAGTATTCCCGTATATTTCTCTCCTCATTTCAGAATTCAGTCCCATTATCTTGCCTGCTCAAAACTGTTCACAAGGGTTATCTAGTTGACATATAAGATAACCCTCCATCTCACTAGGTACCATTGGGATATGACATACTGACCCAGGGTAAGCCCTTATTATTAGCCTAAATAATTGCCGAAGAATTTACTTTAAAATGCCTTTTTGATCTTGCACAAACAAAATCTTTTTAAAAAGCACGTTCAAATTTGTTAATTAAGATCAGATAATAAGTGGGAATTTCTGATTGCATTGTGACTTTTTAGTTGTCTTTAAAAGATAAGATGGAAAAATCAGGAATTTTAGAAAATGGAGTTCATGGAGTGTATTGTTTTGCTTTGTAGTTTTATAAAGATTTTTTTCCAAAGAACAAAATCTGGCAAATTCAATAATCTTAGTCAAAAGGAAAATTGTAACCTATCAAAAGATGTTAATTGACCATGTGAAACAAACTTCTTTAGACCCTTCTGAAACAGTGTAGAAGGGATGACAATCACATTCAATATGCATATTTGTGGTTATGTAGAATTATAAATGTTTCTGGCTCAAAAATAAAGTAACAAAATTCTACAATGTCTACCAAGAAAGCTTACTTTGGGACTTGTGAAGCTTTTACAGATTTGTTATAAATTACACAGATAATCTCTATGCTTGTAAATTCAATTTTAAGGGGCTACCATATTTTTTTTTTCTCATATATTACCTTCCGGAATAACTTTCTCAAAAACTTCCAATTAAGGAATGTATATTCTTGGCCAGTATACTGCTTTCAACTGTCCAGGACTTTCCGAACTATTCCAATCATTTCTCTTTTTTACTCTATCAAATTGACACTGATGCTTCATAGAGAATTCATTAACATCAAAGTAAAAAATGATGGCTAATATTAATTTTTTTTGTTTCAAAGGTAAAGAAAATAAGATGAATATTCTGATATAATTAAAAGATGAGTGTTGACTGCACAAAGGTTAGAATGGGTATATTAGCAATCAATGGTTTAGTTGAAGGAACGAAAACACTTATTATTAGTATAGAATCAGTCACAGGATTGTTTTTTGTACGATACCAACTATTAATTACACCACTTCTTATATCTCCCATTTGGAGAAATATATAAAAATTTAGTTAACAAATATAATTTATAGAATACTTTAAGGTTTACAAACTGCTTTACAAATATTATTTCATTTTAACCTCACAATATTCCTGGACCTAGGTGCTATAATTTTTCTCATCTTACAGATGAAATATGTAATATAGGTGAGCATATAAATATATGTACCCTATAATTTTGTATTAGCTCCTCTTCAATTAATTATATTTTTTCACCTATGAGCTCCTTGAAAAAGAGGATTTAAAAAAAAAAACTTTTTTATTCCCAGTGCTTAGCATAGTGCCTGGCATATAGTAGGTGCTTGATACAGGCTAATTAACTACAGAAAGTCAGAGGAGTACTTATGTAATTTTCAAAAAATTATATGGAATAACATATATTTGAAAAGGTTAAATAATAAAAAATACAGAAATCTAGTAAAACTTTTTTTTCTTTTACACATAGTATAGGATAGTGGGCTCAATTATGATTCTTGTCAAAAACCTAGAATGAAGGTAAGAGCTGATTACAAAGAGCCAGCTTGTTTTCACTAAGAATAGATCATGCCAGATGATCTTCATTTTCTTTTTTGACAGAATTAATATACCATTACATCAAGAAAAAGCTAAAACAAAGTATAAATCGTTTTGGCAAAATACTTAACAAAGTTATTCATATTATCCTTGTAGACATAATGGGAGGTATATGATAGCAAATCTGAATGGATTCAGAACTAGTTGAACAACCAAAATTAAAGATTAATGTCATTAAAGGATTGATGTCAACACTGAAAGAGGTTTCTAGTGGCATGGCCCATAGATCTGTCTTT
Source organism: Petaurus breviceps papuanus (assembly GCF_028583685.1). Taxonomy (NCBI): domain Eukaryota; kingdom Metazoa; phylum Chordata; class Mammalia; order Diprotodontia; family Petauridae; genus Petaurus; species Petaurus breviceps. The sequence goes on along the minus strand of NW_027187317.1, from coordinate 5,599,268 downwards.
GGCTCAGTGGTACTTACATTAGTATTTATTACCTGGATGATGTAGAGGGAGTATTGATAAAACATGCAGAAGACATAAAAGGTGGGGAGGAGAGTCAGGATCCCCAAAGATCTTAAAATATTAGAATAACGGGCTTAATCTTTAAACACAAAAAGGAAGTATGACAGTGGAACAAAAGCCTTGTATTTGGAGACAGGGGACCTGCGTTAGAATCTTGGGTTTGCACTCTGTGATCTAGGGCAGCTCACTTTATTCACCTCTTTGACACAAGTTTCCTCATTTGTAAAATGTGGGGATTAGGTTAGCTGAATTCTAAGGTTCTTACTTTCTCTAAATCTGTCCTCTTAAGATAAAATTTATCCCTAATGTTTTCAAGTCTTATATTTGAGTTCAGAAGCCAATTTTACAAGTAGAGAATGGCATTTTAGTGAACCTCAGGGTCAATATGAGTCAACATTGTCACATGGAGGCAAAAAATTCTAAAGAACTCTCAGGCTAGATTAAGAGAATTATATCATTCATAATGGAGGAGGTGATATTCCTTTTTTATATCCTATCTTTTCTCTGATGAAAGCAGATCTTGAGTTATGTTAAGTTCTAGGTTCCATTTTAGGAAGGACATTGCACTTAGCATGGTGCTAGGCAGGCACATAGTAGTTACTTAATAAATGTTTATTTCTTGACAAGCAGGAGCATAACTAGAGGAAGACCATGGGGGGACTAGAAATCAGACCACAAAAGGATTAGCTGAAGGACCAAGTGATGGTTTTCCTGGAGAAAAGCTTGAATGAAGGTAGGGAGGAATAGTTATTTTTTAAGTGTCTGAATAGCTGTCCCACAGAAGAAAATTAGACTTGTTCTACTGTGATAGTAATGGCAATTAAAGATTCCCCTGTATTGGCTTGGTTTTCAAATTGATTGTGTTAAAACCCAGAGCTTGTTAATCCCACCTGTGGGATGGACTTGTTGATGTGAAAAGAAAGTCCTGAACTGGGAGGAGCTGGTGACGTAGATTTGGAGAGATAAGAGAGAGGCGGAAGATCTTTTTGGAAGCAGCACCTCGTGGAGAGAGAGAGACTAAGAGAATTGCTGGTGGCTGCTTTGAATTGCCCTGGACTTTTGAGACCTGCCCCCTGAGCTGCCAAGGACTGAGGAGACATGGCTGTTTTGCTGGTACTTTGTCTGTCTGTTTTGATGTTGTTTTGCCAGATTTGTCCACTGGTGAAAGACAGTCCTTTTGTTGAAGAAGTCCTGGAACCTGGCTGTTCGCTAAGAAGCCCTGAGACTGTCCTGCAGACAGAGAGTGAATACTGTCCACTGGTGAGGGACAGTGCTGTTGTTGCAGGGGTCTGGAGACTGTCCTGCAGACAGAATGAATACTGTCCACTGGTGAAGGACAGTGCTGTTGTTGCAGGGGTCTGGGAGCCTTTCTGTTGGTTCAGAAGCCCTGAAGAAGGATTTTCTTGTTGTATGTTTACAGAAATCCTGGGAGAGGGCTTTGCTAATGTGTTCAGGGGTTCTAGGACTGTTCTACAGACAGAGGATAAATTCATGAAGGGACTGGCAATGTATCTTGTGGCTTTGCTAAGCCTTGTCTCCCCAGGAACTAAGATTGCTGAGAACTTGCCTCATGTCAAGATGAAGAAAAGACCTCCATTTGGGTATTAAGTGCTGTGTTTAAACTTGATGTAACTCTGGGGTAGATTCAATTGTGATCCAGGGGTGGGGAACTTTTGACCTTTTTGTGTTCTGTGGTTGAACAAATGAATGTAGTTTACTTATGTTTGGAAACTAATCTCCATTTGAGAAGAGGGGCTTTGTGGTGAACTAAATGAAGGTATAGCCTAGGGGTGGAGTAGTATTTAGAACAGAGACTTTGTAATTGATTGAATGATTGGAAGGTCCTGGGGTGGGGTAGTCCTTGGAGATTAATCACATTTAGTAAATGCTGTATTTTGAATGATGTCATGTTTTGATCTTCTCTGTTCTGGGTTTGTTACTGAATAAAATGGAGAGCACCTATGCTGGTATTCTGAACCTTGGGAAGTTGCCTTCTTTTGGCATTACATTACATCTACATGACCATAGGGGCAGAACTAGGAAGAACAGATGTCAGTTTCAGAGGTGCAAATTTTGACCCCACAAATAACTAATAATTAGAACTCTTCAAAGATCTTACTGAAGATCTTGAAGTCTAGGTTGGATAAATATTTGCTACAAATGGTGTGGACAACTGATTAAACCTATCCTTTGCTTTTGTAACTTGTCTTTGCATTGTATCATATTTATGTACATGCCTTCTCCTTGACATGATAGTGTAATCTCTGAGGGCAACTAGGTGGCACATTGAGTGCCAGGCTTGGAGTCAGGAAGAGCTGAGTTCAATTCAGGCCTCAGATACTTACCAGATGTTTAATTCTGGGCAAGTCACTTAACCTTGTTTGCCTCAGTTCCTTAATCTGTAAAAGAACTGGAGAAGGAAATGGCAAACCACACCACACCAGTATCTCTGCCAGAAAATTGCCAAAGGGGTCATGAAGAGTCAGACACAACTGAAAATAACTAAACAACAAAAAAGTGTAAGCTCTATCTTCTTGCTCTCTTTCTCTTTCTCCTCTACATATGACAAAAACATTAAGTACATAGATTGCTGGATTTTGTGTTAAGTTAATTTTTCATGATCTTCAAGCATAACACCATATGAAATTTATTCTAATAGTTTTTCTGGAATTCGTAAAGGTAAGAGTTATTTTTTCAGTTTGAAACAACTGTTCATTCCTTAGACCTGCATATAATGTTTGCTTCTCTCTTATGCTATTGTATTTGATTCTACTCTGTAATTTTTTTTATCATTATACATGTGTCTATAAAGGGAGCATGTGTTAATTATCTTTGTGTCACCGTTTCCACTTAATGCCAAGCTAATGCCCACAGCAGGTGCGTAGTATATGGATGGTAAAGGGCAGTGCCATCATTAAAATAAACTTACTACAAAAAAATACAAGAGCAACTGTGAACCTAAAAGTAATGGTTTTATATGGGAAGTTATTTCTTTGCATAAATTCAGTATCCTTGCCATTTATTATCAATGAGGTCAATATAGTACATTCTGTAGGTATTTTGAAAATAAAATTAGTTAACCTAATTAAAAGAATCTCTTAGGTATTCTTAGCTACACAAAAGTTTTCTCCCTGACTTAACTATTTATTCTATTTTTATTTGGGCAACATTCTTGACCAAACACTGGATATATTTACCCAGTGTCACAACACCTTGCTGAAAAGTGAATTCAGTCCATTGATCAGATGTCTTGGATAAATGACAAGTTACTGCTTTCAGGAACAACAAATATGACTCAATTCCTCCCCAGCCCTCCCACCAATAGAAGTAAGCAGAATCAGGAGCTAATAAATGCAATGATGAACCATGATACCAGAGTGCAGAATGCAGCTCCTAGAGTATATCAAATAACTTCTGTATAATAAATTAAAGTAGGGAGACTGAAACTAGATTAGAGGAAATATTCTAAGGCTTCACTGAAACACAGTTTTAATGTACAACAACTGTAAACAACAACTGTGGGAGAGTCCAGCCTAGAATGCAGCAATCAGGAAAGGAGGAATTCTTTTTCCTCAAAAGCTTCAAGCAATCTTAAAGTTGAATAGGCAGTTGCAAAGAGAATCTGCAGCAACAAAATGGAATACCAATCTTCATGTCTATACAATGCAAAAAGGATTGTGGATCAAGCACTGATGTAATCAGCCACACCCATATCCACAGATATTTATCACTGTCAACAGTCATCTTCTCATTTTAATGTTTCAAAAATTCTGTGCTTTTTCATGTGCAAGTACTACCTCTACTGACAAATCCCTCTATGCACTGAGTAATCAGTTGTTATGTAGCCCACTGCTTCCAAATCAAATCACCTTATAGCCAGTATTTTGGGGATGAGGTTTTTAAAAACTTAATGAGTTTGGTCCTTAGAAGGAAGACACAATTCAACACTGTCTTACCCTCAGTCTTTTCAGGTTGGTAGGATCTGTCAGAGACACTCATCTCCATAGCAAAATAAGGCTGCAAAAGAAGACTTTAGGCAGAAGTCAATGTTGCCATTTTACAAAATAATGATGTCCTGGTAACTGAATACCAAGATAACATATAGGTGAAGGAGTAGTTTTTCCTGATACTGAGTTCTAATTAGGCTAGTTGTAACTTCCACCCATTAATTCTGGTTCTGCTTTCTGGGACCAAGCAGACAAAATCTAATTCTCTTCTATAGCATTTCCCTTCAAATTCATGAAGAGAGCTATCATGTTTCCCTTCAGTCTTCTCTTCTTCAGGCTAAACATTTCCCAATTCCTCCGTATGTCATGAACTCAAGATTTCAGAAGCTAATTCAATAACTTTTTAAAATACTTTGAACTAAATAAGATACACAAGATGATGTCTGATGACAGAATACTGTGGGACTCTCACCTACTTATTACTAGAAGCTATGCCTCTCTTAAAATAGCCAGAGATCATGTTAGCTTTTCTTGGTTACCATGTAAGACTGTTGAATCATATTAAGCCTTTAGTTCACTAAAAAGGCATCTAGTTAGAACAACAGTGCTGGGTCTGGAGTCAGGAAGACTCATCTTTCTGAGTTCAGATCTGGCCTCAGACACTTACTAGTTGTGTGACCCTGGGCTTAACACTGTTTGCCTCAGATACCTCAACTGTAAAATGAGCAACCACTCCAGTATCTTTACCAAGAAAACCTCAAATGGGGTCATGAAGAATTGCACCTGACTGGAAAACAACTGAACAACAAGGTCACGAAAACCCTCAGATCTTTTTTTTTTTTTTTTCAGAAAAAAAAATACTAACCATTCCTTCCCTGTCTGCACTTGAGAAGTTAAATTTTTCTACACAAGTATATAAAATTTATCTATTAAATTTCATTTTATTCAATTCAGCTCGATGCTTTAGCCTGTCAAGATCTTTTTGGATCCTGACTACTCGCCTTAGTTATCCTTCATAGCTTTCCTTGTGTCATCTTCAAATTTGATGAGCATGTCATGTATGCTTTTATCTAAGTCAGTGATAAAAGTTAGATATCACAGGACCAAACATAGCTCCCCTAGGTAGGGTACCCATGGGAAATTTCCTGCCATGGTGAATCATTCATTTTTGAATTAGTGAATCTTTGAATCTAGCCATACAACCAGTTTTGAAGCCATCTAATATAATTTAGTTCATATCTCTCCATCTTTAGTATAAGAAAATAAGGTACCTTGTCAAAAGCCTTTCTAAAATCTAGGTAAATTATATCTATAGCATTTTCCTTATCTGTCAGTTTAGTAACTTTGTTTCAATTGCTAGAGCTGAAGTTTAGAATCCTTATGAGGGTCTTTGTGGTATACATAGTATTAGCTTGAGCATTAAAAACTGTTGATCATGCTGGCTAGTACAAGACACCTGCTAGATTCAGGTTATTATAATCCATACAAAAAAATAAACTTATTTTATACCTAAAAGCAAATTCTGTTTTAAACTGCTTCCCTTTTCTATTAAATTATTTACAGATTGTGACAAAAGGGCCTAGGATATACCAAGATGTTTTGCCACCTGTTGGTCTCTTCTGCCACCATCACAAGAAAACAAATAAAGAAGTAAGGAAGATTCTTTTACTTGGATTGAAGTGTAAGAATTGCACTCTAACCCCCATCATGTCACCTGGAGTTTCATATATATATAACAGATCATAAGTATATGATTAGTCCACTTATAAATAAGTAAAAACTTTCACTACTGTGTGGGATTTCATGGCACGATCATTCATTCATTCATTCATTCAACAAGCCTTTATTAAGCTTCTATTTTGTCTAAGATACTTATAGGCATTAGGAATAGAAAGAAAAAAAATGGAACATTCCTTTCACTATAAGAATGGACATTCCTGTGGGGTAAAATAACATGTACAGAGATAGATCAATATAAAATAGGCAAAAACTAAACACGAAATATTTTTTGGGGTAGGGGGTGGAAAAGAGTCACTAAAAATAAAGAGGACCAGGAAAGAATTAATGGAAGAGGTTTCACTTAAGCTGAATCTTCAATGGAGTTAGGTATTCCAGGAAGTGAGGAAGTAGTCCATTCAAGGGATAGGAGAGAGCCTGTGCAAAAGGACATGGAGATAGGAGATAACAGGGACATCTGGAGAAAAAGAAAATGAGTTCAATTTTAGACACAATGCATTTGATATACCTTTAACTAGTATATCAATTGGTAATACTGGAATAAAACAGAGACAAGGGCTAGATAACAGACCTATGAGCTAACTGCACTGAGATAACTGGACCCATAGAAACTGATGAGATCACCAACAGGGAAGATATGAATAAGAGAATTCAGAATAGAGGCTTGGGAGATACTCATCATTAGGGATAGATACACAGCAAAGGAGACTAAGAAGGATCAGTCAGACAAGTAGGAGGAAACCCAGAGACAGCTATCATGAAAAACCAGGAGTATAGCTAAGAGGGTCTCATGCCACAGAGAAGTCAAGAGGCCTGAGAAATGACCAGAAGATTTAGCAATTAAAAAGACTGTCAGTATGCATGAGAGGTTTCAGAAGAAGTCAGAGGTTGGAAGTCACAAAGAAATAGGACAAAAAGGTAAAGAGGAGACAGTAAGTATAGATTTTTATTTTTAAGGAATTTGACTATTACAGGGAAGACAGATATAGGATACTAATCTAAGTACATACCATATGGAGGAAAAGTTAATTAAGTGGAAAATAGTTTACTCAGTTCACCTTGACATTAAGTAACTCCTGCCTTCACCTTTTTCTTTTCTTTTCTTTTCTTTTTTTAAAGCAATTGGGGTTAAGTAACTTGCTCAAGGTTACACGACCAGGTGTTTCTGGGTGGGTGCTAAGTGTCTGAGCCTGGATTCAATCCCCAGGTCATCCTGACATGGGGGCTGGTGCTCATACTCACTGTGCTACCTGGCCGCCCCTGCCTTCACCTTTTTCTGCCTGAAATTCATTGGTTTACTTTAAGACTTAGGCTAAATTCTACCTCCTATAAGTTTTTTACCCCAGTTTTCCCATAGCTTATGACTTCTTTTTGAGATCAACTCCAATTTATCCTGTATCTATCTTATAATATACATGGTGGTTCACATATTGGTTCCATTAGAATATGAGGTCTTTGGGGGCAGGGATCATTTTTGGACTTTCTTTGCTCTAGCGCTTAGCACAGTACTTGGCACAAAGTACTTGATAAATACTTAATAACCTGACACCTCTATTTTCACATTCCTCTCTATTCTTTACACCCATGTCTCCTGAGTTCTTTTCATTCATTTCATTTCATCTATTGTTCTGCTCAAACTGGTACTTTTGCATCTTTTTCCAATCAACCACTCCTGTCAATATAAACTAGCACCTTCAAATCCCACATAGATATCAAGATGAAGAAGATAACTTTTTGTCTATAGGGGAAAAGACAACATAATTATACTACACATAAGAGCAGGCAGATACATTAGCAGGTTTAAACGTCTGCCTGCTAGGAAGATATGGGTCTGTATGCATATGTCAAACATTATCTCTTTCCTCCTAACTACAGGGATCCTCAAGGTTCTCCTCATTTTTCTATTCTTTACGGAAGTCCCTCTGAAGAGTCAAAGTACCCACATGTCTTCCATTTCTTCCCAACATATTTCTCTAACCTTGGTTACTCAGTCACCTGGCCCTATTCTCTATGTCTGGATGTTATGAGATTAGCTCAAATGCAACAAAGCTCAAGAATGAACTAATTACCATTCTGGATTATACTTCCCAAAATAAATTGCCTTTCCCAAATCCCAGATTTCTGTCACTGGCAGGTATCACAATAATTCTATTCTTGTAGGTCAGAAAGTTTGTAGACATCTTTTACTTGTACCTCTCTCCTTTCCCCTTTTGCTCTGCACACACATGCATGAGTGCAGCCCTGTCTCCCCTCTTCCTGTCCTCCCCCCCCCCCCCCCACACACTCTGTGATGTACTTTCTAGTTCTAAATTTTCTCATAGTATGGGCTATGGTAATTACAGAATCATGGTTACTTGGTGGTATGGTTGAAAAAGGAAAGTATGGGACATGTTTGGGGAATGGGAAGTCTTATATGATAGTACTTGTTAATGCTCTAACAACTTAAGTCCAGTGATCAGTGGCTTCTGTACAAAATTAAAAGAAGTACCTCTATGACCTTGGTTAAATCACTTATACATTTTTGGGCTCAGTTGCTAATCTATAAAATAAATGACTTTGATTGATAATCTCTAAGGTCTCCTCCAACTCTAAAATTCTATTTTTAAGGAATTGTTTGATTTTCTTACTGCCTGAATGGCTTTGGGGATGGGGTTTTCTATGCTTTTCCATCATAAGAGGCAAAGAAAGATTTGTTTGTATTGGTTCAGAGGCCAGATTTTTGCATATTTGCTTAGTAGTCCCCCCCCCCCTTCCCATTTCATTTTATGGGCAATTTTCCATTTAAACACAGCCTTATCCAGATGAAAATAATAATTATCAGCATCTCAATTTTTTAAACTTATTTTCTTTTTCTTTTCCTAAACAGGAAGAACCATATAGGTATATAAAAATAAATATAAATATTATATTGACAACATAATCTTCAACAACACTGTCTTAAAATACATAGAGGAAACTCAATGTACTTCCAACATGTGTTTAAAATATAAACTACGTATATTGAAGAGTTGCTTATTTTTACAGCCAAAGAAGGACAACTGATTTTAAATCAATGAATGGTTACATTTTAAAAATAGTATATATTTTCTCAACTATTAGTATCTGGTGACTCTATCAACAAGATTGAAAAAGATCGACTACCTGAAATTTGAAAAGGGCAACTGCCACATTGTTCCCCTGGTACTATACAATGGCAGGTCAAACTTTTGTTCCTCTTGTCCTACAAACAATTTTCAAGCCCACGCTCAATAAATAAATTTGGTCTCAGCACTCCCAATCAGAGCTGCACAATCCCCTCAGTAGCAGACCTATGATAAATGGACTTATTTTCCCAAATCAAACACTTGAATTTAAATTCAGATGAGTTAATGCAAAGGTCAACATTGTAATCAGTTCTTTTGATCTTTATAGAATTTCTGGAGTAATACATAATAAATCTGAAACAAGGCAATTTGCAGCTCTGTATGTGTGGCTGGTAATAAAAATCTTAACGATCAGAGCCTTTATGTACTTAGGGAACGTTTTATAGTAATAGCTATAGTGAGAGCCTCAATGCATGGGGAATAATGACAATAGATAACACCAAAAGACATGATTTCTTGATTATTTATATATTTTATATGTATTCAAACATACATTTTCATATATCAATAATGCCTACTTTATATTGAAACTGTCATTTAAAATGTAAATTACTTATTTTTGAGTTAATATCTTGGAATATAAAAATTTACTCCTTGCGAAAACTTGGCAAAAAAAAAGAATTAATTTTAAAAACACCTAATTTAAATACTGATCTTGTATTTTGTGCTTGATAAAGCATTACCAAAATATAACTAGTCAAGGGGTAATCTCACAAGGCATATGCAAATACTTATGTTAAAAAAATGCATCAGGAAGGGAGGACCCTTCTATAGTATGCTGAATGATAAATACCAGTTTATGTAAGTCAAGTTAGGGTTCCCTCCAAGTAGTAGCCCCAGATCTATATAACTGAATGTTGGGGTCCTTGATTGATGAACAGGGTGGGCATATTGGTTAAGTGCCTTCCTACCAAAATTATGAGGTTATGGACCTTCTTCTCTAGTTTTCTCTGAATCTTCAGGTCAGGTTTTAGCTCTGATCTATAGAGGATATTCTCTCAGCAGCCCCACACAGAGTACTCAGTCTTTAAATTGGGCAGGTAGGAGGTATAGTGGATAGAGTGCCAGGCCTAGAGTCAAGAAGATGCATCTTCCTGAGTTCAAATCTGGCCTTAGAACTTACTAGCCATGTGGCCTTGGGCAAGTCACTTAATTCTGATTCAGTTTCCTCATCTGTAAAATGAGCTGGAGAAGGAAATGTCAAACTACTCTAGTATGTTTGCCAAAAAAAACCCAAATAGGATTATGAAGAGTCAACATGACTGAAATGACTGAACAACAATATTTTTTCAATTTAAAAATCTATCTTCCTGAAGAATATTTATGATTTAAAAAAAACAAAAACAAAACCACCAAACTTTTCCAGTGCTTAGCACAGGGCCTAGCACACAGCAAGTGCTTGATAAATCCTTGCTGACTAACCTTTCTTTCAGGCTGTGTTTTCTGATCTCACCCGGGCTGGAAGTACAGGATACCATCCCAATATTGATTTGAATGGAAGTTTTGACTGGCTTTTCAGACCTTGTATATTTCATGGCCTATGTCCTTGAAAGCTCACCATATTGGTGCAAAATTGGAATTGAGACCTGATTAGTTTTAGCTCTACTGCAGCTCTGAACTCCCATACTCAAATGATCAACCTGCCTCTGACTCCCCTCAGTAGCAGAAATAACAGACCTATATCACCATGCCAGGTTGATTTTCAATAATTACTACAAGTATCATCAAATTTTATGGCTTGATATATTTACAAGAGAGAGCACAACCTTAAACTATGAAGTGATAGCCAGGAAGCAATTCTAAATATTTGGACTACTGATATTTTTTTTTCTATCTACTATTTTTTCCTTTGCTTTGTGGCCTAGATGACAGACAACAATATCCATCCATATATATATATGCATGTATGCATGTATGTATGTATGTATATCCCTAACTTCATTAAGATGAAAAACTGAGAAGGAAAGAAAAACAAATTGCTTTGGAACAACATTTACTTAGATTTTTTCTGTTTTTATCTATTTATTTATTGATTGATTGATTTTTGCTTTTTGGAGGAGGAAAGGCAGGGCAATTGGGGTTAAGTGACTTGCTCAAGGTCACATGGTTAGTAAGTGTTAAGTGTCTGAGGCTGGATTTGAACTCAGGTGCTAGTGACTCCAGTGCTGGTGCTATATTCACTGCACCATCTAGCCACCCCAATTTTTCTGTTTTTAGCTATCCACAAGCTCATCTACTTTTTCATAATATAAAGGTGGATTTTAGAAACACAAAGGGAAGACAGAAAATGTGACAATATTCTTTTTTCCCCCAAAGTGTTTCTTGGAGAAAAGTAGTTTTAACAAAAGTAAAAACAAAACAAAAATTCTGTGGGAGAACATGTTTATGATAATTGCCCCAATATAGAGGATTAGTTATTTTATTTCCTTTTATGAATCTATTTGAGGAAATTCTATCTTTTTATGACATCTGGTCTTAGAATAGAGACTGAACTCAATTCTGCCTAGATCTTTGCTTCTGATAATAGAACTACAGGAAAAGAAATGCCACAGAGGAGGCATAAAATAGTGATGCATTAGTTGAGTATTAGGTATAATTTTGGACAATGAGAGCAGAAAAAATATATATCCATCTGTATTAAGTAGATTTGCTAAAAGCTGCAGGTAATCAATTAGTCATTTATAAGCATTTATATCACCATTTATTAAATGCCTCCTATGTGCTGGGTACTATACTATTTGCTTCAAGTACAAAGACAAAAGTATCTCAGCCCTCAAGAAGCTTACATTCTAACATTAATAGACACACATATTCCCAACAGAAAGTTGCTATGAGATAACCTCTGATGGAAAGGCACTAGCAGATGGCAAGACCAGAAAAAGATTCCTGCAGAAGGTGGTGCTCAAGCTTAATATTAAAGGAAATGAGGGATTCTAAGATATGGAAGTGAATAAGTATTCTAGTGATGAAGTACAAAAAGTATAAAAAGGGGGTGGCTAGGTGGTGCAGTCAATAGAGCACTGGCCCTGGAGTCAGGAGGACCCGAGTTCAAATCCAGCCTCAGACACTTGACACACTTACTAGCCATGTGACTTTGGGCAAGTCACTTAATCCTAATTGCCCTCCAAAAAAAAAGGCAAAAAAAAGTATAAAAAGGCATGAAGATGGAAAATCATGTGTGAGAAGCAATAAGGAGGCCACTATGGGTAAGCCACAAAGTACATGGAAAGGAGTAATATGTAGGAAGACTATGTAAAAAGACTGAACAGGCAGGAAGAAACTAAGTTGTTAAATGACAAACACAGGAGTTTATATTTTCTATTAGAGGTAAGAAACCATTGAAATTTATTGAGTGGGGTGAAATGCTTAAATTTGTGCTTTGGGAAAATCATTCTAGCAGTTGCAATGACAGTGATCTAAAGTGGGGAAAGATTTGAGGCAGGAAGACCAATTAGGAGATAAAAACCCAAATGAGAGGTGATGAGAACCTGAATGAGGGTTGTGGCTGTGGAAGTGGGTATCTAGAAAATGATTAGATATATGTGGTAAAGGACGATAAAAAGCTGAGGATGATTTCAAGGTCGAAAATCTGGTTAACATGTAAAGACGGTGGTACCCTCAAAAGTAGTAATGAAGTTCAGAAGATGGGGGAGTTGGAGAAATGAATAATGACTTCCATTTCAGGTATGTAGAATTTGAAAAACATGTAGGACATTCAGTTTGAATATGTAGATGGTTAAGTATGACTGATACTCAGGGTAGAGTTGAGGAATGTGTGTGTGTGTGTGTGTGTGTGTGTGTCTGAGAATCATGTGCTAAGAGATAATAGTTGAACCCAGGGAAGCTGATGAGGCCACTAAGTGAGATATTACCCAGTGAAGAGTTCCCAAAACAGAGGACTGGGGTATACCCACAGCTAGTGAGACTGAGAAGTAATGGTCAGACAAATAGCAAAAAACCAAGAGAACAGTTTTAAAAACAAACAACAACCCAGAAATGAGAAAGTATCTAGGAGGAGAAGGTGATTACCAATATTATTCATGAAATTTTAGGGTGTATTAACCTTCAACCAAAACTACAAATCATTAATGTAGAGATTAGGATTTGGAAAAATTATTTTAAAAATTCAATGTATAGGGGCAGCTAGGTGGCACAGTGAATAGAGTACTGGCCCTGGTGTCAGGAAAACCTGAGATCAAATCCGGCCTCAGACACTTAACACAAAAACTAGTCATGTGACCTTGGGCAAGTCACTTAACCCCAACTGCCCCTCCAAAAAGCAAAAGAAAAAAATTCAATACATAAAGTAAACATTTATCATAGAAAATAATAATCACTATCAGTTATGTATCACTTTAACTTACAATGTACTTTATGTGTGATTTCTCATTTGATTCTCACAATAATCCTCTTAGGTAGGTGCTATTATTATTATTATTATTTCCACTTCTCAGGTGAGGAAAATGAGACTGGGAGAGGTAAAATGACTTGCTCAGGGTAATGCAACTAGCAGATGTCTGAGGTGAGACTTTAATTCACATCATCATGACTCCAAGTGAAGCACTCTATCTTCTACAAAGTGGCTTCCCTTATACTTCAACTACATGCTTTTCCATTAGACATTAGAATAGCAAGTCTTAAAATGTATTTGTAACTGCATGGAGGTTTTCTTAACGGAAGAAAATGAAAACTTTCCTGAAATTCATAAATCAAAATTTAAATCTGCTTTAGCTTTTGAAATAAAAATGTGTTTTTTATATATAACTGTCATGAGGGAAGAAAAAGTCAGGAAATCAAATTAACCTCTAAGTAGCTGGAAGTGAACTAAGACACATCATTTAATAACAACTGAGGTTGCTCCCCATCCATCTCACAAAGCTCTTCTCAAACTAGTCAACATCGCTGAACAAAACATTCCTATATACATCTCCATGAGTTAGCACAGGCTGTCTCTTCCACCGTCCCTGGAATGAACATCCTCCTCACTTGATTTTTGGAAAGTTGTTCTCTTCAAATCTCACATCCAGTGTCAACTTTGTCAATTCAGCCCCCAAATTCTCTCCTGATCTCTGCCCCTCCCCCCAGCCCCTGCCACCAACCCACAAATGTTACTATTTCCTGACTCTAAACATGTTATATTCTTTCTATTGAACATAAACTCTTAGAAAATAGGGACAAGCAGTTTTAGTTTTATGCTGCAAATTTCTATAAAAGTTAATTAATTTCTGTTCCATCATAAATTCTTTTGGGGCAGAGAACATGCTCTTGTTCAATCTCCGTTGTTGAGAAGTTAGGTGGTACTATAGAGCACAGATCCTTGGTCACAAAGTCAGGAAGACCTCAATTCAAATCCAGCCGCAGAAACCTACCAGCTGTGTAACCTTATGCTAGTCGTTTAACCCTTATTTGCCTCAGTTTCCTCATCTGTAAAATGAGGATAATAGCATCTACCTTGCAGGGTCATTGTTAGGATCAAATGAGATAATAATTATAAAGTTCTTAGCATAATTCCTTGGCAGTATATGCTATATGAATGTTGTTATTATTATCATTGTTATTAGATCTCTCCCTGTGGGTTGTGTCCCACAAGATTCTGTACTGGGACCTATTTTCCCTGGCAATCTCATGAGCACTCTTGGATGCAATTATCATTTTTACCTAGATAACTCTTAAATTTATATTTATTTGGAGATATACATATATATATGTATATATATATGCATATATATATATATATAGTGATTATGTGTATATGTGTGTATCCAAGCTTTAATCTAACTTCTGGTCTAGAATTACACATTCATTCTGGACATCTCTTCATTAGTGTTTTATGTTATCAATATTTCAAAATCAACATTTCTGAAATGAACCTAATATTTTCCCCCAAATTCAACCTTTCTTGCAAACTGCCCCATCGTGGGCATTATTTTCTTTTCTCTCACCCAAATTTGTACACTTAAAAGTCATACATTTCTCACAGTATGTGCCAGGTAGGTCAAACTACTGCTTCAACCTCCCCCTAGACCCTAAAGGAAATTTTGAACTCTGAGCCTCAGTTAGTTTCCAATTATCTAGAGGTTGATTTGATGTCAGGACTTTTTCTTTCCTCGTGACATTTAAATATGGCATATTTTTTATTTTAAAAGCTAAAGCAGATTTAAACCCAAGACATTGGACCTAAGAACCCTGAGAACACCAATGACCCAAGGGCACCTGCCTAGCTTCCAGCCTGGCCCCTATAGCCAGAATTGAAGAGTGCAATCCCTGTGGAGAATGGGTCCATCTACTTTACCACTGACATCAGCAGCTGACAAATTACCACAGATAGACAGGTAAGCCCAAGAGCTCTGGGAATAAGATATCCCCTCCCTCTCATCTCCTACCATCAGTCTTTCTTCTAACCCTGTCCTTACAGTCATCCTCCTAAGAACCAACCCCTGTGAAAATGAGACCAAGTAACTGTTTCTGCAGATGCTGAAACCAATACGTCCTCAACAACCAAAGCTACTGAATGCCTAGAAAAAGAAATTTCTCCATACAAATGTCCTCAGCACTGGAAAATGACTCATTAAAAAAGAGATTACAATTTAAACATTAAAGAAGCAGTTATTATCTGCACTTGAAGGAGCTAGCACTTTTCTGTCTGACTTGCTGAAACTTCTGTATGTTGTCTCCCGCATTACAGTGCTCTTTATGATCAGGGACTTGTATCCTTTCTGACTTGTATTCTCAGTATTTAGTATAGCATACATAGCAAGCAATAATACATGTTCCTTCCTTCATTTTTCTCTTTCTTTCATCTATGTCTAATTGCTTACCAAGTCCTGTTGAGTGGACCTCCACAACTTCTGTCACATTTGATGACTCTCTACATTCATGCTACCATGATTCTAAGTCCAGGTTATGATCACCTCTCACATGGACCACTGTAAGAATTTCCTACTTGGTTCTCCTGCTTCTATTCTTTCACTTCTCCAATACATCCACCATTCATCAGTGAAAATTGTTTTTCCTAAGGCTCTGGTGTGACTACGGTGTCTTGTAAACAAAAAATATAAGTTGCATTTAATTTCTTCTAGGAGAAAACATAAACTTTTCAGCCAATTCCCTTATGAAGCCTTCCCTGATCTCCTCTCCCCCCTCATTACTCCTTTTTCTACTGAAAATTGTCTTTCTTACTTAACTGTGCTCAATGCTATTGTACTTTGCTAGACTGTAAGCATCTTGAGGGCAGATTTGATCAGGTTTTGTCTCTGCATCCAAAAAAGCCTGCCATATGTTCTCACACACTGTAGGTATTTAACAGACATTTGCTGAATTTAGTTATTGACTTAAGTACTGTATCCACAATGTTTCCACAGCACCTACCTTGGGGCCCTAAATATTTTTTGTGCAGACTTGTGATTTTCATTAGTGTAGAGAATTGCCAAACTGAGAATTCCCATATATAAAAACCACAAGTAGGTGTTTGAATCTTGAACCCAGGTCTCTTGAACTTGAAGGTCAGGTCTCTGTCCACTATGCCATGCTATACATGACCTACACACTTATTTAATTAATAAAAAATTTAATTAAATTGGAATTAAGTAGTAAGTAAGACTAGAAATTAGGAGATCTAGGTGGTAGCCCTGACTCTGGCTAGTTTTATGCCTTGAGCAAGTTAGTGAATTTGTCTACTCTTAAATTTCCTAATCTATAGAGTGAAAGGATTGAAACAGAGAACATCGCCATACCAACTAAAATTAGTATTAAAAAAATTAAGGGGGCGGCAAGGTGGTGCAGTGAGTAAAGCACTGGCCCTGGAGTCGGGAGGACCCGAGTTCGGTTCTTGCCTGAGACACTTAACACCCACACAAAAATACTAGCCGTGTAACCTTGGGCAAGTTACTTAACCCCAATTACCCTCCAAAAGGCAAAAAAAAAAAGTTTAAAAAAAATTAAGACAAATTATGCCTTTTTATGTACACTGTGCTAAAATAAAGCAGGAAAAGCACAATGTAAGGTAGGGGGAGATGACAGCAAAGGTGAACCTGACAAAAGTGCTGGAGGAAAACTGAAGGAAGAGGAATGCTTTCAGCCAGGGGTTGCTTCACAGGAAAATATATCTAAAGATGGAGGGAACCTCAAAGGCCAAAAGTTCCAATCCCCTAATTTTGCAGATAAAGAAACTGAGCCTCAGGAAGATTAAATGATTTGCCCAAGGTCATAAGGTAATAAATAATAGAGATAGCATTTGAACCTCAGTCAGTGTTTTTTCAATTATACCATGTTGTCTTCCCAGGAAGGCTATATTAAGAAGGTGGCATCTGAACTGAATCTTGAAAATACACATTCTCAAAGGAAGAGATGAAGAGGCTGTATATTCCAGGGTTGAGTGAATGAATGTCAATGGGAGAGGTTTTGTCAAGTTTGCATAAAGGGGAATAAGATGAAATATGGCTAAAATGGTAGACTAGAGTCAGATTATGAAGGGCCTTAAAGGCCAGGCTGAGGGTTATATCTTTTACCTCAAAGGCAATAGGGAGCTACTGAAAATTTTCGAACACAAGAGTGACATTCTCAGCCTTGTGCTATAGGAAGATTACTTCAGCAGCAAAGTGAAGGATGGACTGGAACAGGGAGGAAAGGGAGGCATGAAGACCAATAATGAAACTATCTAACTGTAGAATCATTGGGCACACTGCACTGCACACAGTAAGCATTTAATGTTTATTTAATTGAAACAGAATTGGCCAACCCACATTGTTCCATCCAAATGGCTATCATTTAAGACTGTCAAATGCCCTGCTGAATTCCACGTATACTATGTCTATGACATTCCCCTGATCTGCCTAGCTTGGAAACTCTCAAAAAAAGGAATTGCTACTTAGGTATGATTTCTTAGCAAAACCACTCTGGCTTGTAATGATCACCATCTTTTTTTCTAAGTGCTCACAAATATTCTTAGTAACCCATCTAAAAATCTGTGTGAAATTAATATCAAGCTTACCACCCATATTTTCTGGAATACCTGCTATATTGGCACTACCCTCAAACACTTTATAAAAATAAGAACATGATTTGCCTATTTCTGTTCCACTACATTGTACCATTTCCTTCTCCAAAATTAAAAAAAAAATGACCTAACAATCATCAAAAATTTTAATGCACGTAGCAACAAATAAGGATTGTATATGACCAACTTCTGCTATGTCCAGTTTCTTTGAGTTCCCTTCCTAACTTTTTTCTTCTGGTATTTTTAAAACCAAGTATTGGTGTTCTTTCTTTAAAAAAAAAAGAAAAAGAAAAATACCCCTGGGCAGCTAGATGGCATAGTGAATAAAGCACCGGCCCTGGAGTCAGAAGGACGCAAGTTCAAATCTGGCCTCTGACACTAGCTGTGTGATCTTGGGCAAGTCACTTAACCCCAATTGCCTTGCCTTCTCCCCTACAAAAAACAAAACAAAACAAAATAAATTCTGTCACTTCATACCAACTCATCTCCCTTCCCTCTCCCCTACTGCTATCCTTAAAAACAAAAACAAATAATTACAGTGAAGCAAAACAAATTGGGGGCTAGGATAAATATAAAACACAGGTTTCATTCTGTACTTGATTTGCAAGTGCTTTCACTACCTTGATATGTACCATATCTGCCTTTATATTCTGGGCCCCTCACAATCTGGTCATATCTCTCTTTCCAGGGTTCTCTCATACACTTCTCCTCTATTCATTGCACACACTAGCCAAACAAAATTACTTTGCTGCTCTCTATGCCTAGAATACTTTCCTTCCCATCTTCACCTATTTACTTTTTAATCATATTTTAAAACCCAATTTAAATTCTATCACTTTCACAAATTCTTCCCTAATTCCCCTATATGTTAACAATGTTCTTTTGTAGAATTCACATAGCATAATATTTAAATGGTGTAGTATTTAGAGCACCAGTCCTGGAGTCAGCAAGACCTGAATTCAATTTTGACCTCAGACACTTACTAACTGCATGACCCTGGACAAGTTACTTAACCCTATTTGCCTTAGCTTCCTCATCTGTAAAATGAGCTAGAGAAAAAAATGGCAAACCACTCCAGTATCTTTGCCATGAAAACCCCAAATGGGGTCATGAAGAGTTGAACGTGCTGAAACAACTAAACAATGACAACAAAAATGTATTTAGTAGGTTATAATATTATTAAGTATTTTAATTTGTATTTTATCCTCTTACAGATTATAAACTTCATGAAAGCAGGAGCACTATCTTATCTAAACTTTATCTTGTACCTAGTATAACATTTTACATATGATAGGGACTTAAATGCTGGTGAATTTCTATAACATCCCTTTTTTTGGACTTCAGTTTAGAATCACAACATTTAGAGCAGGAAGGAAACTCAGAGGCCATCTGAGTCAATCCCTTCATTTTATAGATGAAGACATTAATCCCTTGGATAGATAAATAACTTAGCCATAGACCCACAATGAAAATGCAGAAGAATGAGAATTTAACAGCAAATTTTCCATCTTCAAATACAGTGCTTTTTCTACTATACTACATTTTAAATGATTTACAGCCTTTCAAGAAAATCATTTTCTGTGATGGAAAAAGAAGCAAAATAATCTTCAAGTGCTGCTTCTCTTAAAAATCTACAAACACCATCCTAAAGAGTGGTACATGCCTATCTTTTTCATTTAATATGTATCCCTAGTGCTCAGCATAGTGCCTGGTACACAGCTTAATAAAAGCTTACTGATTAACTTAGGTGGGATTTGAACCTAGCTCTTCCAGATGCCAAATCTCCCATTCTATCTACTAGACCATATTGCCTCTATCAACACAGAAAACATTGTTTATAGGCAATCAAATTACCCTTTAATCCACATGTCAGAGAACTGATAAATTATTTGAAATCTCTTTCACAGAAGAAAATTTCAAACACTCCAGTTGAATTTTAAGTTAAAATAAAATTCAACTTTTGTAGTGATTAAGAATAATCATCCAAAGCAAATATATTGTATATGATTTACACATATGGCGGAAAGCAAGAAACATTCTGACTCTCCAAAATCAGTGTGTTAGAGGTGGGAGAGGATCTTGACAGAAAAAAGTTTAACCAATACAGGCTGGCCAAGGAGATGCTGAGTTATTTAATATAAGACAAACAGAGGACTTATACAAAAAAGTCTTTACAAAAGTAAAAAAAGACAAATTGTTAATTCAATTTTTGTGATTATATCAATATAATATAATAAAAATGATGTGACCTAAATCTACAAATTTAGTACCATATCAATCAGATCACAAAGGAGTCACTTTTATAGAACTGTACAAATAATAAAATTCATCTGGAGGAACAAAAGAACAATAATTTCTAGAGAAATGATGAAAAAAAAGAGTAATGGAGACCCTAGCATTACCAGATTTCAAATTAAAGCCTGAAGCAGCAATCATGGAAATGATTTGATGCAAGTGAAAAAAAAAAGAAAATAAACAAGGACCAACAAGACAGAAAGATAAAAATATGTCCTGCCGAACATTGAAGTCCAATGTTTAGTAAACTCAGTAACATAAACTACTAGGGAAAGGCTTCTTTATTTGATAAGAACTGAGGAGAAACTGCTAAGTAGTTTGGTGGAAAATAGGTTTATACCAGTAACTTATACCATGTACCATAATAAATTCTGAATGAATAAGCAACCTGAATATATAATGTTCTATAAAAATAAGAAAGCAGAAGGTCCTATTTTTTAGAACTATGCTTAGGATAAAAATCCATAAGCAGATAAGGAATAGAAGTAATAATAAAAGACTAATTACCAAATAACTCTAGAATATTAATGATCCATTATGCTTCTAACTCTCTTCAGCTAAATAACAGACTAGAAGTGATGTAATAAACACGTGTTTTTGGAAATGTCCAATGTGTGAAATCTGTTTTGTTTGACTATAATAATTTATTATGAAGGGCTTATTATGAAGTGGGGGTAGAGATGTGGGAAGAGTAGAGTGGAAAGACTGTGATAATGAAACAAAAATATATACATAAAAGAGAGCAAAGGGAACCTCAGAAGGGGAAAAAAACAGACAGGGTAGTATTGGAACTATAGTAATAAACTTAATATATGCTAAAAAAAATCCCCTAGAAAAGATGCATAATAGAGATTCATGGTGTCATATACAACTTCTTTTCCTTTTCTTTATATAAAAAAGTTCTTATTTGTTGTTTATTAAGATCATTTACTAATTAAAGAAATTTAAGAAGACAAAATGAAAAATAATTATATAAAATTTATACACTTCTGTATGACAAAAACTAATGAAGACAGTATAAGAAGAAAAGTAATAGGTAGGAGAAAAATATTTAAGTGAAATCTTTTTGATAAATGTCTGACATCCAGTATCTACAGGGAATTGATACAAATCTATAAGACAAAGTATCTTTCCTGAATAGAGAAGTAGCAGAGGATATGATAAACATTTTTCAAAGGAAGAAATACAAGTTATCAAAAGCCATATGAAAAAAATGCTCCAAATCACTAATAAAAGAAATACATTTTTAAAAATCTGGTATATTACCTCAAACCCAGAAAACTAAAAGATGGAAATGCTGATTGTTAAAACAGGTAAGGGAAAATAGGCACAACGACATATTATATTGGTGAGCCTGTAAATTGGTTCAACTATTCTAGAAAACAATTTGTAATTATGCATGAAAAGTTACTAAAATGTTCATATACTTTGATTCAATGATCCCACTATAAAATTTATAAGTGTAAGAGATCAATTTCAAAAAATAATCTAATACATGCTAAAATATTTACAGAACTATTTATACTAATATTAGAAATCTTATTAATGAATGACTGAACAAATTGGTATACCAATGCTATGTGCTAAAAAATACAATTGTTGTATCACACAGTTTTGCTTAACTTTTTTCTTTAAAATCAAAAAGGAAGGTAATAAATATGAAGGTATAGGGTGTGAAGCTGTGCATAGGGGAATGAATTGATGTGTCAAAGCAAAATGGATAGATACTTTTAAAATAACAACAACAGAAAGGGCAGTTACCTTTAAGCCAAAGAAGTAGAAGAACAAAAACTACCTTATGAACTATGGAAAAGTAGGCTGCTGCATTAGGACGTGCAATAATTAAAATGTGCAATTATGTTTTTGATGGCAGTAAGGAAGAAACCAATGTAGAGTCAGAGAAAGAAGATTATAGAGATGGGATAATAGTGGTGAAAAATGGGAACATGTAAAGATACATGTATAGGGGAAAGATCTTACAGAGAAGAATCACCTCTTCATCAGAAACTAGAGTAATATAGGAGAGAACACAGAGGTGGTCAGAATAGAAAGCTCTCACATGAGGTTCCATTTTTCTCAATAAAGTAAGAGGGGAATTTCTTAACAGAGTGTAAGAGACTAGTTTAAATTCACCTAGGTGATTCAAATCTGTACTCTCCAACTCCAAATTTGGCTAGGTGGAACAGTATATAGACTAGTGGGTCTAGTCAGGAAGGCCTAAGTTCCAAATCTGGACTCAAGACACTTAAGAGCTATGCTACTAGTCACTAAATCTTTGTCTACTTCAAATTCTGTAAAATATGTAAAATGGGGATAATAATAGTACTGTTCAAGATTGTTGTAAGGATAAAACTAAATAATATTTATGAACTATTTGCAAACCTTAAAACACTATATAAATGTTATACTTGTGTAAATTAAAAGACATTAGAAAATTAAAAGTAAATAGTTTATAATAAATTTAGTTACTAGAGGAAAACATTTACAGGTTGTTGTTTAGTCATTTCAGTCGTGTTTTAGTCATTTCAATCCCATTTGGGATTTTCTTAGCAAAGATACTGGAATGGATTGCCATTTCCTCCTCTAGCTCATTTTAAGATGAGGAAACAGAGGCAGACAGGATTAAGTGACTTGCCGAAGCTCACATAAGTGTATATGGCCAGATTTGAACTCACGTCTTCCTGACTCTGGGCCTGGAATTCTATCCACTTGTGCCACCTAGTTGTCCAGATAACAGGATATAAATCTTGATCACTGGTTGGTGAATTGACAAAGGCTTTAGTTTATTAACCTACAATATTTATTGCCCATGATCTGATCTAATCAGCATTTGTACCAATGACTTCTAAGAGCAAAAAGACTTTATATTTTATTGATGTGCCTTCTAGTGATACAGTCTTATTTTTTTTTTAAAAGCAATCGGGGTTAAGTAACTTGCTCAAGGTTACACGGCCAAGTTATTTCTGGGTGTGGTGCTGAGTATCTGAGCCCAGATTTGATCCCCCAGGTCATCCCGACACTGGAGCTGGTGCTCTTACTCACTGAGCCACCTGGCTGCCCTCACAGTCTTATTTTTTGTAAACATATTTGAATTATGGAAGGATAAGTTTTAAAACAGCAACTAAAAGAACTAGTTCTAAATTAAAGTGACTCTCTATTATGACAGATCTTTTCAAATTGATGCATGTATAAAAAATTATCATCTGTCCATGTCAGCAAAAATTTTCCAGAAAGTTTGAAGTTGTTTGTTATGTAATTACACACATTAATCACATAATTAAATGTCTTAATTATTGCATGTCCTACTTGCTTCATTACATGTATTTACGATAATTATATTACTAGAATATATAATTACAGTCACAATTACATATTAGGCACATTTTATTCCATGTGATGAAAATATATTTGCACTTAAGACTATATAGAGCAGACTGTGATTTGATTTTGTAAAATTTGATTTTGTGAAATATTAACTTGGCAATATTAGAAAATTAAATCAATTATACATAACTAAAATGGATAAATAAAACTGGCTTTAAGTTAGGATTGTATAAATTCCTATAGCTCTGGATAGTAACAGTTTGCAAACATGGCCTTTGAGAAAAGCTTTATCATCATTTCTATGCTGGTTCCTTTTTTCTATTTGAACTCTGCACTTGATATCCTCCATGAGGATGGCAAATGCCTTTGGTGAACATATTTTTCCCTGTTTCGAGATCTTATTTAATACTGATAATCAGAGTTTCACTTAATCAAGTAATCTCTGTTATCATACAGGGTATCCCAAAAGCTTTGGTGCAGTTTTAAGCCTTAATAGAATAAAGAGGAAGAGGGGCAAGAGAAGCTCAGCAAAGGAGATAGGAAGCTGATATTGGAGAGAGGAGGAATAACTAGATTCAAGGGCCCACTTTGACATGTACTATGGGAACAACCTTGGGTGAGATGCTTAAGCCTTAATGGCTTAAAGCCATACTAAGGCTTTTGGGACATTTATATCTATAAAGAAATCTTGTATGATCTTAACATGTTCATGTGTGGACAGACATTCTGCTGAAAGAACATCTTTAAAGAGTACATTCAACTCTATTGAATTGAATGTCAATGTTTTTTGTAGTCAATTAACAATAAGCACAGAGGCTGTTCTTGAATATCTACGAAAGCTTGCCTTTTCTCTTCTAACAGTTATATCTATAAACTGTCTTCACTGCCATTTGAGAATTGAGAAAACAGACTTTGCTTTTAAATCAACTCTTTTGGTCATAATATGGACTTGATTTTTTTGTTTTTTTCTAATCAATGTCTTCCTCTTTCAGATATTTTGAGAATTAGTACCTTAGTGTCTTCAAATGTTGCCTGTAGCACAGATCTCCTTTGTCATTGGGGATCTTCCCATGTTTGTTTTCTGTAGTGTCATTTCCCACTATTTCATTGAACACACTGAGTCCAAATGCAGGCACACACACACACAAGCAGGAGAAATGTGGTATAGTGGATAGAAACCTTGTCTTGGAGTGAGAAGGAAGATCTGCATTCAAATGTCAACTGTGACATGTACTATGTGACCAATCTTGGGTGAGTCATTTAATTTCTCTGAGTTGCGACCAGGGAACTCTCAAATACTGAGTTGCAGAGCAGGTGTTGAGTCTTCACTGATGGAGCTTCTCACTGGGAATTTCTTACACTGATGAAATCACAAGCCAAAACTAGTATGTATACATATGTCTTGATAGTAATAAATGGGATAATAAGAAAAAGAGTGGGGGTTGATTGTGGGAGACTTCCTGGAGGAGACAGTTGTTGGGTACTGCTAAAGAAAAAAAAAATAGGGGCATGTATATGGCTATGGGAAAAGATATGAGAGTTCAAAGATGGATTCAGGAAATAATTCACAGAATGCAATGAGTTTTCTGATAAATCAAACCAAGATAGTAATTTGAAATAAATGTGTTTAAATTTGAAGGTGAGAAGAAGAAAAGTGGGGGAGGACCTTAAAGCATATGTTGAATTGTTTGTGTTTGAGGCACTGAAATACTGCTGTAGATTTCTGAAGAGATGAGTGACAGGATCAAAACTACAACCTCATAATGGTGTGAGGCTTGGAAAACATTCCATTTAGGAAGGGACTCTTGATCCTAGTTCTAAGGTAGTAGTTGGAAAGGAAGCCCTTTTACACTTTAAATATTATAGAAATCAAGGAAATATTATGGGAATAAGTAGAAAATGTGAATGAAAAGGCTTATGTTGTTTTTTATTTAAATTAACATTATTCCAGAATCACCATAATTTATTACAAGTCACCTCTCACAGTTGTTGAGGCTTTGGTGTGAAGAGAAAAGGGGCCTGACTACCAAGAAGACATTGGTTCTATTTCATTACTTATTTTTTTATTTTAAGGCTGTCTCTGGATGAGGATTCCAGATGCTAAGACAGGCCAGGCCTTGAGGTAGCAAACAAGGTCTCAATAACTGGAGTTCTTTCGAGCTAATTTCAAAATTAGCTAATCATTTGTCTGTTTCTTTCTCAGACCTATGATTTCATAGAGAGCTCCCAGTAAGGGACTTCTCCCACTGCAGGTCAGCACCTTCTCTGCAAATACAGTTGTAGTCCTGGGGCTTTGAAAGGTTAAGAAATTTGCCCAGAGTTATCTATTCAATATGTAGTAGAGGCACAACTTGAACCCAGGACTTTCTGACTTTGAGTCTATCTTTCTGTCCCATAAGTTAAGCTGCCTCTCCACCTAACATTCGCAAATATTTATTAGGAAAATAAAGTTCTCAAAGGGAACTTCAATTATTAAATTCTATTTGGCTGCTGTCTGGGCCATGTCACTTTCTATGTCCTCTATATTTCTTAATCTTTTATTTATAAATTAATTATCTATTTTGACAAAACACTGTCACATTCAGAAATGATTCCTAATGCTGAGTGTAGTGGGGTGGGAGTATAGAAGGAAATAAAGACCTAATGAGCTTTTTCTGAGGCTTGTAGAGACACCCTTCCTTCCCCAATGCTGTTTTAGGACCAGAAACCTGTTGACAGGTTCTGACTAAACAAGCAGAATATTTCCAACAATAATCAAACAGCCTTAAGAAAAAAGGTAAATCAAATTTGCTAGTACATTAAAACATCATAAATGCAATTTTATAGTACTTAATTTATAGTTACCACTAAGATGCAATAGAGGATGTTATTGATAATATACTGCTGGATCATTTTTCTAAAAACTAGATTGACCATTTGGGGTTAAATGATATTTCTTCATCTTAAAGTAATTTTAAAAGCAGTATAAGCAAATTCTATTGACTTGGCTAAATTATTAAAGCTGTCAACCAAAGTTCAGTCTTCACATTAGTAAAAGACATAGTATAGAAAACATTTCTTATTATGCATAAATATTTTATAAACACCATCTTCAAGATGCAAGGACAATATATATCTTATATATTTTAACAAATCATATCATGTTGAACATGCTGGGTCTAATACAAATTCAACATTAGTTTACCTACTCTAGAGGTTGCTAAGGTATGAGTAGCAGAGGGAGCCACTGGAGGGGGAAGGGAAGAATGTCCATGTCCAACAGAGGATTTCAGCTGGACAGTGATGAAAAGTCCATATGTTATAGTGCCACCATAAATTATGTTGGAACGAATGGTCAGGCCACAGAGGGACTCCAAAAATAGGTTGAAAACAGCTCACTGTCTAAAAACAAATTGCCTAAATTCCAATATGAGAAAACAGTGTTCTTGACATATATTTTCAGGTGCTCACTGCTGTTTGAAGCTAAGTCTATAGAGATGAAATATAATATGCTTTGGTTTAATTTGGAAATTGTTATCCCAATAAGAGACTGACATGCAAAGAAATCTGTAAGAATCGGTTGCTTTAAATATTCAGGCTTTATAATGAAATAAAGACAAAATGAATGAAATCATGTTATATGACCTAGGCTGAAAGAATGACCTTTCATTTGGTTACAAGTAAATTTCAAAATCATTTGAGGAATTTTAATCATTTCAGGAATTGGTCATTGTGAATACACTAATTAGTCATTTGTTTAAATGTTTTAAAGAGAATTTAAACAATTAAAAACAAAAGTGTTCTAACAGGAAAAATATTGGTATATAGAAGATGTTAAGCAGCATGCTTGTGGTCCTTATTTAAAATAGTCTTGGTCACAATGTCAGTATTTGTTTGATTATTATGATTATTATAATATATTAATGATTATTAAATTCCTTGTTTATTATGAAGAATAATACAGAATGAAGTGGAGGAAAAATCCAAATTAAATTATATAGGCTTAATAAACTTTTATTCAATGAACTCTCCTATTTTAAGGAACTATAAGACTTTTAAGAGAGAAAAACAATTTGAAAATAATTTATTAACATGCTATGTTGATTTATTCTAATATCTTGATGAAACATCTAAGGACCAAAGAATATTCAAGATAAGCCCCTGTGTTAAACTTAAGTAGTATTCAGTTTTAAAATCTACCAGTTATAGTGGAAGTTTACATATATATTATTCATTATCAGGAATTTTCCTGCTAATTTTTTTAGGTCAAATTTGCAATCTTTAGCAATCATAAGTTTTTTTTTAATCAACAGTAAAATATACACAACAATGAAGATGCTCTCATGGGGTGTTATATATGACATAATAAAAATACATTTTGACATTTTACAGGTAAGATTATAGTAGCTTTATATTATTTGTATTCCTTTTTAAAAAATATTAAAAGCAATTTATTGTATACTGATGGAACAGCATGTGTAACATAAAGACACAAAATTTACTGAAGATCCTACTGCCATTTCAGAATAAAGATTTCAAGTTTTGATTCATGCTGCATTAAGGTTTATTTATATCATTTTAGAGACTGCATGATAATAATGGCTAATACTCTCACCAGAAACATAAGTTTTCGAGAAAAGGCATGACAATTTCCCCACGTAACAGCAAAGTAACCAAAAGCTTTCAAGAGAACAAAAAATATCAGCTTGAACTACCAAAAATATACCAAACAGTGTTAAGCCATATTGTTCCTCAGCATGAAGTGATCAGATATCTGCCTAAAATGATGGACAGCTCTGGCCTAGTGAACAGGCAAAAAAATCCCATTTACTCTCTGCCAGATGGGACCAACTGGACGCTTCAGCACAAACAACTCATCCTTCTTCGGACCTTCTTGTCCAGCTCTTGAGCTAGCTCCAGCTGATAATGATGGATATCAAGGCTACAGCAAAGTGGGTGACAACAGCAGCCTTGTTATAGCTGCCAGTCTTTCAGTCTTGTCATTATTACACATTGAAGATTTATTTGAGTTTATTGTTGTGCACTGGGTCTAGCCATTTGCAATTCATCACCTACTACAGAAAGTTCAAGATAGTGGCCATAGCTATAATTGCCACCTCCACCTGCTTCTGGAAATTATGAGGTCAGTGCCTAGGGCAGTCCAGTCTTCACTGAGCTCTACATGTCATGACAGCCACCAGTGAGTGCAAAATACCAGTCCCTACCTGCATTTGATACAATTTCTTTAGAAATTACCTAATATGTTATTATTCAATAATTGACTTAAATTTAGCAATAATGTAACATGCACGATGGCAAAACATTGAATTGTTAGCCCAGCAGGACTGAAGTAATGAAACTATTAGAACTCCTACTATTTGAACAGTAATGTTGCTATTGTAAAGTGCTATAGTTACTATGTGCTGATTCAGTAATGCAAAAACCCATTAGCAAGGCTCATTTTCTTTATATAATCTGTTATAACCTAATTTTCAAAAAATCGAACTAGTATTTTGACAGAACTTTCAATGCAGTTAACTCAGATATCAACAAGAAATCATTTAATTTCTACTTAAGAGAAATTTAATCCATGCAGTGTGGATTTGAACATCACTACAGTATGATTATGAGAAAAAGTCAATTGTAAAAGAAAGCATATATTGGCTGAACATTAAATCTTAAGTCAGCAATGGATTTTTAAAAATTACATATTTCATAATTTGTGATAAAGCACAGAGTTAGAATGCCTTTGTGAGATTCTGTCTACATTACTAGCTAGCATTCAATATACTGCACAAATTACTCCAAAGTTCAGGAGTTTGTATGATTCCAATATATATAAACATCTGATTCATTTATTAGTCTATACATTATATATAGTGTTTAAAAGTTTATTATAACGAATACTTCCCCTCATGCCCCTAGATCTAAGTTGGCACTGTCTGTTATTTGTTTTTCATGATGTTACAGGCACTCTGAATTTACTGAAATAGCTATTTTGTTGTTTCATGTCCTGTTTAAAAATTAACCTGACAAGGTAAAACTAAGTTTGGATTTTAATGGAGTATAAAAGACAAATGTTTATAAAGATTGCCATTCTATTTTACTTTTCTACATCCAAGAGTAGCCAATGAAATTGCTGAAACAAAATTAAACCAAAGATCACAATTCTAAGTAGAAAATTCTGTTCTAAGTTCTCGTCTGGAAAAGTGTTTCATTGATATGTCTCAATGGTTTCCTACCAAACCAATGAGAAGTTACAAAAGATTTGGAGTTAGAGGAGACTTCAGTGAGTGTGTGTATGTGTGTGTGTGTGTGTGTGTGTCTCCCTCCAGAGTGAGAAAAGTAGGTCTAAAAATCTGGAGGTGGGAGGAAAAGGCCATGCAATGCTATGTCTTTTCCACTGTATGTTAAAAGAGCACAGTAGGGTAACAAAGACAATGTTTCAGGTACTTTTCAGTAGGATGGTTGACTCAAAGACATCTCCCTAGTTGGTCATTACAGGTTCTAACTTATATGTTAGAAGGCAGGGTGAGAAATGAGATGTTTATTTTCCTTTTCCCTTTCTCCATAGGTTAGCTGAAGGAAGGACCTATACCAAACATCTTTTGGTAGGCTTTTTATTACATACTATTATTCCTTTTAACAGGGAAAGAATTACTGCTTCAAATTCTATTCAATATTCTCCTCCCTTCTCCAATTACTCAGATGAAAGCAAAATTTTAACTTGTACAAAAGAGTGAATCAACTATCCAACAATCTTTTATTAAGAATCTATTATAAGCCAAGCAATGTGCTGGATGTTGGGGATAAAAACACCAAAATGAAACAGTTCTTCACCTCAAGAAGCTTATATTCTATAGTGAAGATCAAATATAAAGTTCCATATTTGGCATTTAAAGCACTTAACTAGGCCCTTGCCTACTTTTCCAGAATTTTTACACTTTACTCCCCTTGGCTAACTTCATGATGCAGTTACATTGACCTACTTACTTCTCTTTAGGCACAATGCTCCATCTCCCATTTCTCTCCTTTTGCACTGGCTGTTTTCCATACCTGGAATACTTTGCTTATCAGTTTTCCCTGGAGTCTTTTAGGTTCCAGCTCAAATTCCACCTTCTGTAGAAGTTCATTTTATTGTACGCTCCCCTTCCCCCTGCCTCCCCCCATTCCCCAAATATGTATAAAATATATGCAAGGCATTTGGGATTGATGTGAGTCAATAGTAGCTATAGAGGCATAATCAACAAAGACAAAGAGCTGGTAAAGGATACAGCATTTAAGTTGAATAACTAGGGATTCTAGAGAGCTAGAAGGGAGCTAATACAATGGCTGAGAGAATTAGGATCAAAAACGTAGAACTAAGAAGACCAAAACCTAGAAGATGGAATTTAATAAGAATAAATATGATCTTAAAAATAACATTTTTAACACCAACAGCAAAGATGAAACATGTCAGAATTTCATATAAAAAAAATTGGGTGGGTGTTGGTGTTGGTGGACTGTAAGCTTAATATGAGTAGGGTAAAATATAATTTTTTTCAAAAGCTTAATAAAAGTAGGAAATAGAAGCAGAAAGGGATAAAGTGATTTTAAGCTACATAAATAGAAATATTGTCCAAAAGAAGGATGACAGTCACAGGAAGTCATATTTTGACTCAGAATAAGGAAGAATGTCCAAAAAATTAGTTGTCCAAAATAGAATGATATGTGTCTGTAAGTAGTGAGCTTCCCATCACTAACAGAGGTGTTCAAAGAGAGGCTTTTTGGAAATGTTAAAAAATATTCTTGCTTCAGATAGGCCTGAGACTGGATGACCTTTAAAGTTGTATATAATGCTAAGATACTAAACAAACAAAATCCAGGAAACTACAGTTGTTTTTTTTTTAATTCAAAGAAGTATTTATTAAAATTGTATGGTTTAAAGTGATTCAACCAATTTTAAAATCATAGGACTTTCATGAGAGAGAAAAAAAGATTCTGTTAAAGTTTAAGTAAGGCTGATGGCCAGCAATAGTTAATAAGTTCCATAAAATTCTATGATTTTGTCATTTTAAGACATTCAAATTGAATATCTTTTAATAATTGGGAGATATATTAAGTGCTTTGAAAATCAAAATATAATTAATTATACATTATACAACAGAGATATTTCATTCCATCTTGTAATTTCTTTTTTTAAGTAAATAAGTGCATACTGGCTTTTAACAGGATAGATAAAATTTGAGTAAACAAAGAGAAATATTTTATAATAGAGAAGATATAGTTTTTTACAGATGCTATTTCCAAAACAAACGATACCATAAATCACAGAAATTAGCTGTATCAGTTATATTTTCTGATCTTAATACATGAGCAATCATGATTTCAACAGTATAGGCTGTTCAATGACTATGAACTCTAAAGCTTATTATACCATTGTATTATTTGCATTACCTGGTGGCTGGTGGCAAACATAATTACCTAATCTCCAAACTTAGGTAAGTCTAAGTGTCCTGGGAGTAACAGCATCTATACCACCAGTCCAGTTTCCCACCTGGCCCCAAGAATCATAGGTACCCATAGCTATGATGACTCAGAAAATAAAGTTATTGCCAGCAAAGTCTCTGGCACCATCAAATGGTTAAACATTAGAAACTGATATATGATTTTATCAGTGGAAATGACATTAAAGATACATTGCCATCTGCTTTACCATTGGATCCTAAGTGTCATGGGGACTAACTTGCAGCTGAAAACCTATATTTATTATCTTCTCCATTAGAATATGAACTGCCTGAAAGCCAGGACTATCTTCTTTTTCTATTTATATCTGTAGTGCTTAGCACAGTGTTTTAAACATAATAAGCACTCTTCCTTCCTTTGCCAATCTAATTTGATTTCAACAAACATTTCTTAATAACCTAAGTTGCACTGCATTGTGCTTAAACCTGAATATTTAAAATTTGGACAAAATACAGTCCTTACCCTCAGAGGGTAGAATACAAACATATCCTACACTCACTTACCTATCTCTGTCTTTGCTCACATTGGTACCTCTCCTGAGTTCTACTTATCTTTTAAATCCCTGCTTTAATACCAACTATTTCAAGTATTACTATTCTCTGATCAACCCATAGGTAACACCCTTCCTTCCTCAGGTCTCACACAACGCTTTATTTCTTACTTCCCTATTGCACAGAAATAAACATATATATATACATGTATGTGTACATTGTAATACCAAATAACACATGGTATCAGTATTTACATTTTATCTAGTAGATTATATTCTCCATTACTGTAGGAATCATTTCCTATCAAAATTTTATATCTTCCATACTATTTAAGTAGCGTGGTGTTCTACATACAATAGGTACTTAATAAATATTTCTTTGCTGTTATAGAGAGTAAAAACAAAGTACAATGTGAAATCTGAGGAAAATTTTACAAATGGGAAGGCTTCATGGATTCAACAGACAAAGAAAACAGAAGGCCATCTAGGCACTGGGAAACATGTTGAACAAAGGTGTGAATGTGGAAATATATACAGTATGTTCAAGGGACCAAAGATAGCCTAGGTTAGCCAGGGCATAGAGTATGCAGAAAGAGATAATGTGAGATATGCCTGGCAAGGCAAGTTAGGTTCAGATTGTGGAGGGCCTTGAAAGTCAAGTATTATGAATTTTAGTCTGTAGGCAACAGTGAGCTATTGAACACTTTTCAGCAGAAAAGAAATGACTAATTTATGCATAAGATTATCAGTCTGGTTATGTGAAAGATATATTTAAGGTAAGAGAAGAATGGCAATGGAAAAACTTATTAGAAGACTATTACAACAGCATAGGCAAACAGTAACAAAATCTGTAATGAAAAATAACATGTAAATGTGGATAAAGGATAGTTATGAGATAGTGTGGAGTTAGAATCAAAAGTACTTGAGAATGTCAACATCACTCAGTCAACAGGTATTTTTAAGTACCTAAGGGCCAGGCACTGTGTAAAGAACTCGATATGCAAACCATGAGATAGAGAAAAATCAGTTACAAGTAAGGTTTTGAAAATGGTGGTGCCATGGCAAAAACATTTATTTAGGAGAAAATTTTGAGTTTGAGCATAGGATAAATATATTGAGACCTTGATCTTACTTCATGGTCTTCAGCAGCCTAGAATTACCTTCATGCTATGGTGAAGAATTAATAGCTAGTACAGTGCTTTAAAATTTGCAAAGTACTTTACACAGAAACTAATTTGATCCTCACAACAACCCCATGAGGTAGGTATTAATACCATTCCATTTTAAAGATGAGGAAATTGAGGCAAAGGGAGTTTAAGTGACTTTCTCTGGTTCACACAGCTAATAACCTTTTGAGGCAGGATTCCCAATAATGCTTCACTCTCTCACCTTTGAAGGAAGCACAGGTGAGAAATATACAGCTGTTGTCACTCAGAATGAAAACTAATGAATCAGCAAGATATGCACAAAATATCAAGGAAAGTACTCAGAATAAATGTTGTATTAAAATACCAAAATTTTACAGTCCTGGTTAGCCTCCTTTCCCTCACATCTCCTGGCCAAATCAGTGAACTGAGGTTCCTGAAAGGAATAAGATCTTTCTTATTTCCCTTCCACTGGATAAAAGCAAATAGCTATTATCATCATGTGAAGAGGAAAGCAGAGCTATACTTAGCTGGGCCAATAAGTAGCAATTATCCTTCAACTGCCCTCATCTCTACCTCAACTACCCCATCTCAAAGATATCAACCATTCCTTCTGGAAACACCCACTTTACACTCCCTAAACACCAAATAAAACACAAAAGATACAAGAGATAAGGGGTAAAGTAATGTTGCAGCTCTCAAGGACTGTGAGTAATCTCATTCTCAGTCTTCTGTATCTAGTGATAAAACAGATTCCAGACTAGCTAAGCCTATCTCTAATTTAGAAGTCAGTAACCTTTCTGAAAAATATGCCATATGTTCCTTTTATTCATTTATTAGTGAGTGGGCTCCCTTCTTTTCTTGCGCCTATAGAGAAAACACCTGTAATATGTTAAAAGAAAAAGAAATCTTTTAAATTATAACAATATTTAGTGTTCTGATTTACAGATAAAAGTATCACTTTTGTAAGCAAAGTAAAATATAAGCCACAAAGATACTGGTTTTGTTGTGATTTTTTTTTTGCTTTTGTTTTTGAATTAAGCTTTATTTAATACAATTCTATTTTAAATTTAGACACAACTCACTTCTAGCTTTCTTCATTTTGTTCAGACCCATGGGATGAGTTTCTCTTTTGCCAGTTAACATATTAGGCAAATCTATTTTAAAGGTTATTTTTAAACTTAGAAGGTTGTCTTATAATTGGTGATACATGCTAGTCTAACACAAAACACTACATAATTAATAAACATCATTTGGAAGGGCAAGGAAAACTCTAAGTATTTACATCACAAGTTATCCCATTTGGTGTATTTCTGAAAGATAGAAAATTTGTTGTAAAGATGCATGTAACACATCCACTTTTAACACTCTACTTTTTTTGGTTGTTTTAGTTAGGCATTTGATTTTCCCCCCATTGCCATGCAGCATCAAAATAGACATTTTAAATTATAACATAAGACATGAGGAGGGATAACTGTGCATTTGCTACGAAACTTAATAAAATAATAATAAACGTGACTGCTTTGCTGACAGGAGGGGCTCTGATGTCATTAGACCTGCAGAAAAAGGTTTATCTGAAAATGTATGCACATCAGTCGCTGTGAGATAAAATTAAATTTGGGCAGTAAAAACTGAAAAATATGTGGCACTTCAAGCAGTCAGAGGATTTACAATGACATTTGTCATTTTGTTTTTTAAATGTATTTCAGGCACTTCCACCACAGCTGGCTCAATATGGATTTGATTTTTTTTTTTCATGGCACAGGATTTTTCCATTTACAATTTTCAAATTTTAATATGTATTAAATTCATTTTCAAGATTTGATTTGCAAGTTTCTATATTTACTCTATCTTCAATATTTTCAGACCCTTAAAAGCTCTTCCATTTTCTTCTAGACTATCTCTTTGCTATTGTGTCTAACAGAGAGCCTATGTCAAATAAATAGAGATTAAGAGGTGTACAACATTTCAACATGCACCAAGAGTTTAAATTACCCTTCTCTATGTAATAGACAATCAAAGTAAGCCAATAACAACAAAGCAGGTAGGAAGGCACTTTTGGAGGATGTGGGTGAAGACTGGGGTGAAGGTAAGTAACCCATTCTGCTCTTGAATTGCCACAGAGTTGTCCACTTCAGAGAAAAAGACTTCTGTACAGTCTGGTTTTGTGAGTTGGTCTTTATGAAACAGGGACCAAACTGGTAACTTCTTGAGCTTGCTTCAAACAGATCAGAACTGGAGCAGACCCCTTTGGCTCATCCATATTATTTGAAGCCAACCTGGATTCTAAGTGAATTAATTAGTCCCTATCCAAAGCTTGAGAGTCTATTTACTTTATATGAGAAGGATCTGGTTCCAATTTGCTCTATACTATATGAACACAGAGGTAATCCTAGGGAGTGCCAGAGTCACTCCAGGAACCCAAGGGGCACTCACAACCTGGAAGCTACAACTAGCATTAGTGTCAAGTTGTAGGAGATACCTACCAAATGCCCAAATGCTTCTGATTAAAGCAAACGTCTTTTACACATGTCACTGATAAACGGCATACCCAACGGGGCATTGATGGCAGGCAGTGATGAAGGGTGCTTTTTAAATGCTGCCCTGGATCAGAAGTATGTTACAGTACTATTTCTTCGGACTAAAACTGTAGCAGTAATTTATAAATGCATTCAATTCTTATCACAAGGGCTAGGAATAAGACTGAGTACCATTTAAGGGAAAACTATACATCATAGGGTTAGAAAGGATTTTTCAATTATCTAGTTCATTTTCCAACTTCCAGACAAAACTACTCCAAAGGTTGATGACACAATTTGGTAATGTATATGAAGAAAGCCCAAGATATGTAGATCTTCCATTTTAGGTCATCAATACATCACACATTTATTCATTTGTTTACTATATAAAATTTTATTTTACTAAAATATAAGGAATTGGTGTGTAGTACAAATTACATATAATTGAATATAAAAAATTCAATTTGGTCAATCTCACTTGACATGAGTAAACAACATACAACTGCATTGTGCAGTTCTAATTTATTTTATATTGGTGAAACCTTAGCTGGCTAACTTTTAGCACTGATTCATTGGAATAATCATTTTTGCTAGGTTTGAGGTCAAAAATAAATGTTAGGGTGGCTGCAACCTTGGATTCTATGCCCAGGAAACCTTAAATAAGAATCTCTCTCTGGGTTCTGAGCCTGGTTCAAGTTTTACAAGTTCTCCTTGAATTAGGAAATTTTAAGAGAGAGAGGAGAGATTAAAGAGAGAGATAGATATAGAGAGAGAGAGGGAGGGAAGGAGGGAGAGAGAGAGGGAGAGAAGGAGGGCAAATACAAATGTACATGTGTTGGAGGAAAGTGGGGGAGAAATAAAGGAGGGCTTTATTGGAGACAGGAGATATGATCAAACTTTATTTCCCCTACAATTTGCTAGCAAATGCTTTTGAAAGACATGATTTTTAGATAAGTCAGCAGAGCCAAAATTAAATGGCATGAAATTTTAGGGATGTAGTTAGTTAGTCCTTTGTTTCACAGCTCTGACCCCAGTGCTCTTCAAAGGGTTGATAATGTTCCATCAGGTCTCTGGAAGTTAATAGCTTCAAGCCCATTATTGTTCATTCCACTGATGTAACTACCAACATTTGGGATTTCAGTCAACAAAGAATGCAATACTTCAAAGATTCCTGAAATTCCCTTATATGCCAGATAAATGCGGTCTACCCATGTGTACTTTCATGTTTCTAATATTTTCCCTTGCTTCTCAATACTGCTATGGACTTCCCAACGTTTTCATTGGTACAAAGTGTTATCTGATACTTTTGCTACCAACACTGAGATGGAATCCTGCTCTTTGCCTTTGACTTGGGTTTGTAAGATATCCTGTATTTACCTAGAACTAATGAATCCACTCCTCTGCAAATAAAGTCTTATCTCTAATTCCTTGGGAATTTTTGCAATGGACCACATGCCTTTGATGACTAGCCCCTTTTTCTAAAGCTAGTTTTGAGTAAAGTCCAAAAATTTGCAATACCGTTTAATTCAGATAAGTTCCCAGGGCACTGAAGTATGTTTATTTCCATTATTTGAATGAATTTCTTAATCATTTGTAACATGTGGCATGGTGTAAGGTCACACTGCAGTAACCCATTTCAATTTGGAAATTTCTATAATTAGAAAACACTTCTGCTTCTCAATATATCAATAGACTTATTAGAGTCCATCATTTCCTAACAAGACATTCAGGCCTATTGGAAATAAAACTAGACATCATACCACCTGGACCAGAAACTGAAGGCTAGAGGACTTAACCCTTTCATAGGTGAAATATGCTTTGCAGTTACAATGTGCTAAATCACTGATTGGGGGCATCTAGGTGGATAGAATACTGGCCCTGGAGTAAGGAGGACCTGATTTCAAATATCACCTCAGACACTTACTAGCTGTGTGACTCTAGTTAAGTTACTTAACCCTGTTTACCTCAACTCCTCAGCTGTAATATGAGCTACAGAAGGAAATGGCAAACCATTCCAGTATTCTGGCTAAGAAAACCCCAAATAGGATCATGAAGATTCACTCATGACTGAAGAACAACTTAACAACAAAATAACAACAACAAAACAACAACTAATGTCACTAAGTACATCTAGGGCCAGTTTCAGACATGTTTCATTTCAGTTTCCAAACATTTCTCAGTCACTATGTTTCTCTATACATATCTGTAAACTTACCCTATTTTCAATTCTTGAATCATAATCAAATCAGTCCTGTCAATTCTTCCTAGAAGGTTGTCATTTTATTTCCCTTCTGGTTCCACTAACTATCCCTACAATTTTCCAAACCAAAATATCCCATTCAGGTAACAATTCCCCAACATATACCACTTCACCTTTTAGAAAATAAACTTATTGGGGTCAGGGATTTCACTTTTGTATTTGTACCCTTAGCACCTACCAACTCCTTGGCACTTTAGAACATATTAAATAAATATTTTTTCATTCATCATTAACCATGGTTTTTACTGGTATTCTCACTGTTCATACAGCTTCAAGAAAGCTATGTTATACTTTAGAGAAATCAATAACAATTCTTACAAATTAGGGAGTTCCTTTAAATGTCTTGATTATTTTTTGAGGACTGATTAGGTTGTTTCATTTAAAAATTTTGTTAGTTCTTGGTGGCACTGCTCATTTTCAAACACATTCCTTTTGTCCTTTGGTACAAGTGTTTGATTTCATTGTGGGCTTGAATGCTCCTTAAAACACTTGATTGTCACATACCCAACAACTGCTGCAACATTTGTTGGAAAATTAGCTCCATTTTTTTTTGAGGGCGGGGGTCTGGAGATGCTCAGACATTCTGAAGTTGCCTATTATTACTAGAAAAACACATGCATCACAACTGTGGTGAAATAATAGGCAGGTGAGAGAGGATCAGGCAGATGATGATAACTTTCAAGTGTGCTACACTTTGGCCACCACCCTCACATTTATTCTCAAATGTAAGCTGTCCCACTTATGAATAATAAACCCTCGTACTGCTCATATCACCCCAGACTTCTCTTCTTTAAATCATAACTCAATGTTCACTTCACTCAATGAGAAATTGTAGATTAGAACAGGACATTCTCTCTGGCAACATCAACCATAATGTTTCTTTAATATACTCTGGTAAATTTGTAATCACATTTTTTATTATTTACATGTCCATCTGTCTTGCCTAGTGCATTAGCCTGGGACTGTTTCTAATATATACTTTAGAATCAAAATATTTAGTATAGTAGATGTCCTTTGGTTTTTCAATAAATACTAATTGTTGTGATAGAAAATTTCATCTTTCTAGAAAAAGCTAAGATGGATAATGGAAATAAGTAATAAACTTTCAACCTATTATGAAACAAAATTTGTATTCTGAGAGTCATAGAGAATATTTGATGATCAAAGATCTAAGCATCTTTAAAGAAGAAATTTGAGTTTTTCCTGTTAGAAATTTATTAAATATACAATTTTTCAAAGTTTTGAAATTCCCCTGTAAGTTTTTAATGACTGAAAATTTCAAGGTATTAAGAATGCGCACTTCCTTCTTGAACTTAAAGACATAACACAGAAATCCATTTGATCAGAAGTAATTAAAGCTTGAACAGCTATGAAGAAAATACAAATACTGGTCTCTCCTATATGCTACTGTAAACACATCAAGGGTAGGAACAGAAAGGGCCTTAAAAATATGTGTATAATTGATACATTTTATCTATATATTCCAGAATAATTTAGAGATATAAAAAATATAAATTACTCAAATAGTTCAAAAAGTTTCTTTAAGACCTCATTTGACATGTGATAAAAATCATCACTTAAAAAGGATAACATTATTTGCAAATTGAGCAAGAGGACCCGATGATAGCCATATATAATCAGTTGTCACCTTGCAGCTCAATTAGCCCTCATGTAAAAACGAGGCATGTAAGGAGAAATGAGGTTTTGACATTATCTCTGCCAGCAAGATAATTACACAGCCTTCATTTAACAGTAGGGCAACACTACTGTAGCAACAAATTAACTCAGCTCCATTTGCAATTCATGGTGTGTTTTCTCATTTAATACCATTTGTCTTACCCCAAGTGAATGTTTCCATTAGTTTTCTCCAGTACAGCAAATACTCAGTTTGACTCCACATATTACATCATTGGCTCAGTGCTTTGCTTCCAGCAACTCTGGGAAAGCACACTTGAAATTTGATATAGTACTTTATTTTTTCATTTTAACTAAAACTTTTCATTATTTTTCAGTCAAATAATATAGAAGGTGCTTCTGTACTGGATGATCAAGGATAAGAAATTCTTTATTTTAGAAACTAAGAGTAAGCTCTTATAATTTACCAACAAATCAAGATGAGAATCTGATTTGTTTTAGGTGTCATAACAGCCAAGCCCTAAGGTGATTGTTATTATATTCAGCAAGTACACATAGCAGTTAAAAAGGTATACCAGCATAGGGTATACATCAGTCACATAAAATCAAAGGGAAAACTGACAAGTAAGTTAGTTTTGATATCTAATTGCTATGACAAAAAAAAAATACCCTCATCTATTTGCTTTCCTTTTCAGGATCTGCATTCACACAAGGCCCTTAGCTTGAATTTATAGTCAACCAAAGCACAGAACTGTAACACTGGGGTTGGGTGTATAAAAAGGGAGGAAGAGATATATTCTGCAAGATACCAGGTTCCAGAAAAAGAAGGCTTTCTAGAACTCAGTGATGTATTTTATAGGCCTATCATATTAGAATTTAGATTAGACCCAATATAGCAGTATTAAATGATGTATCCATTTAGTTGTTATTTTACTTATTGATTTATTATTTACAACTGATAACTAAGAACCTTGGGTTCTAGAAATGCTTATTTTGCCTTTTCCAAACAGCTAGGTAAAACTAATATACTGAAACAATTTTTTTGCTTAACATACACACACAAAAAGAAACCTAATCCTATTTTAGCAATGTATACAGATAATTTAAAAAAAAAGGACTACTGTACTTAGAAATACAAAACTTTAGATGTAAATTT
Source organism: Petaurus breviceps papuanus (assembly GCF_028583685.1). NCBI lineage: Eukaryota > Metazoa > Chordata > Mammalia > Diprotodontia > Petauridae > Petaurus > Petaurus breviceps. Next base: position 5,558,078 of record NW_027187317.1, on the reverse strand, counting down.
TTTAAAGTTCCTGAAGAAAAAACAAAAGCCACCTTTCTAGGGGTTTTATTTCAATTATCACAGCAGCAAGCAGCAGCTGTGTCTGTGAAAACTAGGTTATTCTGTACTCTCAAAAAATTACATACTATGAAAAATAGCATCTACATCTTTTTAACCACTAAGTAGTCACTATAAATGAACATAAAATACCACATACTGATCATTTTTTTTCAAAGAGTAGCTTTACACTTGATTTATTAGTTTTATTCATAGGATTAATTTCATCAGAGTTTCCTTGGTTGAAACTTGGCAGCACAGAGAGGGCAGCAAAGACATTTCTCTACTTGGTTTTGTAAAATTAACAATGTCTATGATCCCTACAGTCCACCTCTGGACATTCTCTAAGTTATCAAAGTTCTTCCTAAAATGTGATACTCAGAACTGAACACAATACTATAGATGTAGTTTGACCAGGGTTTTGGAGTACAGGAATATTACCTACCTCATTCTAGATATCATGACTCCCTTAATGGAGTCTATTTGTCCTTGTTCAGTTGTGTCTGTTATATCCAACTCTTTATGACTCCTTGTGAGGTTTTCTTGGTAAAGATACTAGAGTGGTTTGCCATTTCCTTCTCCAGCACATTTAACATATGAGGAAACTGAGGTAAACAGTTAAGTGACTTGCCTAGGGTCACACAGCTAGTAAGTATCTGAGGCTAGATTTGAACTCATGACGATGTGTCTTCCTGATTCGAAGTCCAATGCTCTAACCACTGTGCCAAGTAGCTGCCCTAATGCAGCCTAAGATTACACTAAATTTCTTGCCTGTCATATAATTTTGTTGACTCATATTAACCAAGAAAAATCATTTGAGATTCTGTGACAGAATTTTAGAATGTAAAAGAACCTTAGAAATCATCTAGTATCACCTTGTCATTTTACATATTATGAAACCAAGACCCAGAGAGGTGGCATCTCTTGTTTAAGGTCATTTATACAATTAGTAAATGGAAGAGATAGAATTCAAAGCCAAATTCTCTGATACCAAATCCAGGTCTCCTTCCACTACACTATGCTAATTTATTTGTTTATTTGTTTTTAAACAACTGGGGCTAAGTAACTTGCTCAAGGTTAAATGGCCAGTTATTTTGTGTGGGTGCCAAGTATCTTAGGCTGGAACTGATCCCACTAATTTATTAACTCAAGTTATGGAAACCTAGAGAACCTGAACAAATAAATGCTAATGCACAGAAGATAAAAGTTGAAGTTACTTATTGTGACATTCAAGGCCTTACAAATTCTGACACTAACCCATCTTTTTAGTCTTATTTCTCACTCCTTTATTATAGAATCTCTGCTCCATACTGGCCCAACTGAATTCCTGTACAAAGGCCTTTTAGAGAAGAGACTTTCAGGAGCCTTAGGTGGAGTAAGCAGTAATTTGTAGTAACTCTCCCATATTCACCTCAAAACAACCATAAAATAACACCTCAAAACAAATCCTGGAAGAGCAGAACTAGCAAAAACACAGGGTGAAACAATCTTTTAGCTCAAGAAACTTTAAATATTGGCAGGAAAGGTCTGTCTCACTTAGGTAGAAGGGGACTGCAGTCCAAGACAGGAGTGTCCCAGAAAGCCAGTAGCAAGGCCCACCTCAGCAAACCTGTAGTAGATCCTGAGCCCAAGTGTGATGGAGCAGGAAAATGCCAGCACTAGGACTCCACATGTGTCTCTGCATAGCCTGGAGAACAAGCAGACTCCAGCTCTGAGAACAACCATGAGCTTCAGCACAGCCCTGGGCAAATGGGCAACCTCCAGTGGTTAGAACAACATGTGCTTCAGTGTATCCTGGGTAAACACAGAAACTCCCCACCAGCCTCAGCACATGCCAGACACTAGCACTAGGACCCCAGTACAGCACCAGGTAAGCTGCCAGACCTCGACAATCTCCGGTAGTGCCAGCCAGTCATCATACCATCCCCTCAGTGCAGCACCAGACAGGAGATTCCTCCATGTGCAGCATCAGCAAAACACCAGGTAAAGAGCCAGGGCCTATAGCTCCTGGAACAAGAAGCCTCAGTCAGTTCCCCTTCCACCCCAGGAGCAAAACTCTATTTTAAAAGAAAGGAAAAAGGCCAAAGAAGATGAGCAAAAACCAACAAAAAAAGAATCTGACCATAAAAAATGATTATAGTGAGAGGGAAGATCCAGATGCAAACTCAGAAGAGGACAACAATGTCAAAGCATCTATGGGTAAAAACCCAAGAAAAATGGGAAGTGGTCTCAGAGAATTTGTGGAAGAGCTCAAAGTGGAGCTTAAATAGCATGTAAGCAAGGTAAAGGAAAAACTGGGAAATGAAATGAGAGTGATGCGAGAGAATTATAAAAAAGAGTCAATGTCTTGGAAAAAGAAAACAATTGCTTAAAAAGTAGAATTGGTCAAATGGAAAAGGAGATACAAAAATCCACTGAAGAAAACAGCTCCTTAAAAAGTACAACTGGCCAAACAGAAAAGAAAGTACAAAAGCTAACTGAATAAAACAACTCCTTAAAAGTTAGAATTGGAGCAGTGAATAGACCATTGGCTCTGGAGTCAGGAGGGCCTGAGTTCAAATCTGGCCTCAGATGTTTAACACATACCAGGTGTGTGACCTTGGGCAAGTCACTTAGCCCTGGCCTTTCCCCCTCCAGAAAAACAAAAAAAGAAAAAAAAGTTAGAATCGGGCAAGTGTACACTAATGATTTTATGAGACATCAAGAATCAATCAAACAAATTAAAAAAATGATAAAATAGAAGAAATTGTAAAATAATTCATCAGAAAAACAAGTGACCTGGAAAACAGATGCAGGAGAGACAATATCAGAATCACTGGATTACCTGAAAGCCATAATCAAAAGGAGGAGCTGGACAGTATCTTTCAAGAAATTATCAAGGAAAACTGCCCTAATATTCTGGAACCAGAGGGCAGACTAGGCATTGAAAAGATCCACTGATAGCTCTGTCCCTTCTCTCAGGATGATGGACAAAAAGTCCCCAAAGGAAACAAAGGAAAAGAATGTCAAAAAGAAAAAAAAAGGAGAACAAAAAAGAAGATGCGATTGAAAAGGTGGTGAAAAAGCCTTAAAAGTTTTGCAGTTGGAAGCTAATCTTGGCCCAAGGGATCAGTAGATACTCCAGATCTTCAATATATTCCTGTAGAGTCATGTACAAGTGGAAATATGCTTCACCAAAAACCTGGATTGGAAAGGAAAAGAAAGAGAAGGTGCCTGCTACTATCTCAAAGCCAGTTGGTGATAAGAATGGAAGAATCTGTGTGGTAAAAATGCCTAGGTATTACCCCACTGAGGATGTGCCTAGAAAGTTGCTAAGTCATGGAACAAAGTCCTTCAGCCAGCATGTGAGACTTTGTGCTAGCATCACCCCAAGCACTGTTCTGGTCAAGTTCACTGACTGACACAGGGGCAAGCAAGTGGTTTTTCTGAAGTAGTTGGATAGTGGTTTGCTACTTACTGGTGACTAAACTTCTCACCATCAACCATGTTCCTCTGAGAAGGACCCATCAGAAATCTGTAATTGCCACCTCTACCAAGGTTAACCTTTTGGGTGTAAAAATTGCAAATCACCTTATTGATGCTTACTTTAAGAAGAGGCTCCATAAACCTAGACACCAAGAAGAAAAGATTTTTGACACAGCAAAAGAGAAATATGAGATTTCAGAGTAGCACAAGGCTGATCAGAAAACAGTGGACTCTCAGATTCTGCCTCACATCAAGAAAATTCCTTAGCTCTGTGGCCAACTGTGTTCTGTATTCTTTCTCCAGTGGAGTTTATCCTCACAAACTGGTGTTTTAAGTGCCTTGCAGAGACCTCTTATTAAAATAGTTGGAATAGATAAAAAAAAAAAAGAATCCACTGATTATGATCACCTCAGGAAAAAGGTCCAAAATAAAAACTCCAAGGAACATTATAGTCAAATTACAGAACTCTAAGGGCAAAGAAAAAGTACCATAAGCAGCCAGAAAGAAACAATTCAAATATTGCGGATCCACAATCAGGATTACATAGGACTTGAAAGCTGCAACATGAGAAGATCAGAGGTGATGTAACATAATATTCTGGAAGGCAACAGACTTGGTGAAATTTAACATAATACTTCCAGGCAAAAAATGGTCATTCAATGAAACAGAAGGATTTCAAGCTTTCATAAGGAGAAGACCAGAATCAAATTAGAAAATTTATGTCTAATATCAAGACCCAAGAGAAGGTAAAAATGGAAAACAAAACTGAATTCAATAGAGTTAAACTGTTTACATACCTACATGGGAAGATGATACTTGTAATTCTTAAAAATTATATCACTAATAATACAGCTAGAAGGAATATACAAAGACAGAGGATATGGTTATAAGGTGAATTTAAGGGAATAACATAAAGGGATAAGAAAGAGGTGGACACTTGGTATAGAAGGGAGGGAGAGGAAGAAGGGGTAAATTATTTCACATGAACAGATGTGAAAGACCTATTACGGTGAAGGAGAAGATGGTGGGGGACAATGGGCATTGCTTGAACTTTGCTTTAATCAGTAGTGGCTTAAAGAGGGAATAATATAAACAATCAGTTGAATATAGAAAACCATTTTACCTCACAGGGAAGCAGGAAGGGAGGAGATCAAGTAAAGGGGGGGAGGAGGATGACTGATAGAAGGGTGTAGCAGCAAGCACCCCAAGCACGTCCTCAGGGTTTGCTGCCCATACAGGTTCTTGGATCTGCTTTGTTAAAGGAAAGCAACTCAAAATGGGTTAACAAGCTTACTTTAATCAGTCAGACATATATCGTTTACCTTGTTCAGGGGAAAAGTCAGCACCCCGAACTTCAAAGTATACAGGCAGAATTACCAAGACAGAAACAGATCAAGTAGACAGATTTCCACACTGTCCAACCATTATATCCATACCAAATCAACATCTGGGTTTTTCAAAGCCGGGGGACTCTCAACAACGGCTTCCCAAATTCAGGTCAAATCACAGAACACTTCTCAAAGTGAGTCCCAAAACAAAGCTACACATCAGGGCTTATATAACCTTCTCCTGGCTCAGAGAATGTAACAACCTTTTGGACCCACTGGCCAATCAAAAAGTATCTACTGAAAAACAAGCCTCCTACCCCAGGCTCCAGGTGCACTTTAGCCTAGGGGCAGGGAAGATCTTTAAAATTTACATTCTCATTACAAAGGGAAGGCAGATCTGGGGAGGCAGTAGACAGATGCAAAACATTGATGAGGAGGGAAAAGGTGAAAGGAGAGAGAGGACAAACAGGAGGAAAAATAGGATGGAGGGAAATACACAGTAATCATAACTGTGAATATGAAAATGGAAGCAGATAGCAGAGTGGATAAAAAAAAAAAGAATCCTATAATACATCATTTACAAGAAACACACCTGAAGCGGAGAGACACACACACAGAGAATAAAATAAGGGATAGAAGAGATTCTATTAAGCTTCAGCTGAACTTAAAAAAAAAAAAAAGGAGGGATAGTAGCAATCCTGATGCCAGGCAAATTAAAAGCAAAAATAGACTTAATTAAAAGAAATAAGGAAGGAAACTATATCTTGCTGAAAGATACCATAGAGAATGAAGCAATATCAAAGCTAAACATATATACACCAAGTGGTATAACATCCAAATTCTTAAAGGAGGAGTTAAGTAAGTTACAGGAAGAAATAGACAGAAAACCTATACTAGTGGGGAACCTCAACTGTCTCCTCTCAGAACTTGATAAATACAACCAAAAAAAATCAATAAGAAAGAAACTACAGAGGTGAATAAAATATCAGAAAAGTTAGATATGACAAAGCTTTAGAGAAAATTGAATGGGAATAGAAAGAAATATGCCATTTTTTATCAGCAGCACATGGTACCTTCACAAAAACTGACCATGTATTAAGGTATAAAAATTTGAAAGTCAAATGTAGAAAGGCAGAAATATTAAATGTATTCTTTTCAGATCATAAAGCAATAAAAATTACATTCAACAAAGTGCAGTGGAAAGAGAGATTAAAAATTAAATGGAAACTAAATAATCAAATCCTAAAGGATAAGTGGTTCAAAGAACAAATCATAGGAACAATCAATAATTTTATTAAAAAGAAAGACAACATACCAAAATTTATTGGGAATTCAGCTAAAGCGGTATTTAGAGGAAAATTTATCTCTTTAAATTATTACATCAACAAAACAGAAAAAGAACAGATCAATGAAATGGATATGCAACTAAAAAAAAACACTAGAAAAAGAACAAATTAAAAATCCCCAATTGAGCACCAGATTGGAAATCCTGAAAATCAAAGGTGAGATTAATAATACTGAAAGTAAAAAAAGGAAAACAATTGAGCTAATAAATGTAGGAGCTGATTTTATATAAAAAACAAAACAATAAGATAGATAAGCCATTGGTTAATTTGATTAAAAAAAGAAAGAAAAAATATGAAGTATAAAAATAAAAAGGGTGACATCACCACCAATAAAGAAGAAATTAAAGCAATCGTTAGGAAACATTTTGCCCAATTATATGCCAATATATTTGACAATCTTAGAAAAATGGATGAATATTTACAAAAATATAAATTACAAAGATTAACAGATCGAGAAATAAAATGCCTTAAAAAATTAGAAAAAAATTGAACATGCTGTTAATGAACTCCTTAAAAACAAAATCCCCAGGGCCTGACGGGTTCACAAGTGACTTCTACCAAAGATTTAAAGAACAGTAAATTTCAATACTATATAAACTATTTGGAAAAATTGGTAAAGAAGGAGTCCTACCAAACTCTTTTTAGGATGCAAATATGGTGTACATACCTAAACCAGGAAGAGCTAAACAGAGAAAGAAAATTATAGATCAACTTCCCTAATTAATATTGATGCAAAAATATATCACAAGGATTATACCCTAAGTGCAGGTGGCATATATGCCAGGAAAGCAGGGTTGGTACAATATATGGAAAACTATCAACATAACTGACCATATCAATAACAAAACCAACAAAAATTATATTATCTTAACAGATGCTGAAAAAGCTTTTAACATAATACAACACCCTTTCCTATCAAAAACAATAGGAAGCTCAGCAATTACAACTGCCAGTTTAAAAAGGATGTGAGGATATAGCTCATCTGTGCAAGGTGACTTGAATTCATCAAGTCAGCTGGTAGAATTAATGATGAAGAATGTCACACCTCTTCTGGGAGGTGATAGATGATGAATGCAGATTGAGACAAACAATTTTGGACATGGTCAATATGGGGATTTGTTTTGCTTGACTATGGGTTTTTTTTTTCTTTTCTTTCTTTTTTTTCCTGCAGATTGGAGGGAGAGAAAATAAATTCTTACATATTAAAAAATACAATTTAATTTAAAAAGAAGATGGTTGCTCTCTTACTAAACCCTTGTTTGTCCTGAATTTTTCTTCATTTTGCACATGGCAAAATCATTGCCCAGAGACAGAAATTAATAAAGGTCGCACAGGTAATAAATGTCATCCTTTGGTACTCATATACTGCCTTTTGCTAAACCAAATAAGCAGAAATTTAAAAAAATAAATAAAATAAGAAGGAAGAAAGGAAGAAAAAGATTCCACAAGGAAGTGTCAATCAAAAATTAAAGAGTGGAAGATAGAAAACAAAGAAAAAAATTGTACCAGCATATCAATGAAAAAAAAATCATAGGATTATACCTAAAGAGGAAATAGAGGATTTTACTGAACAGGTAGAGCATGAAGGGTGGAGCAGAGTGGAAAGGAAGCTGGGAGTCATGGCAGTTAGGGAGGGTGGAGAGACAATTCAGGCAAGGAGACAGCTAGGCTTGTAAGTGTTTGTGGGAAGGCTCTGGGATGGTGTTGTCCTCTGCAGTGTTATTGTGTGTAGATTTCTTTGTTGCTATGATGAATTTGGTTTTCTGGTGTTGGGATTTAGTTTTCTGGTGTCTGGATAAATGTTCTACTTCTATCTTATTTATGTAGAGTCTGTTATATTTTGTGATTCAGAATTATAATGGTATATTCATAGTTGTTGTTGGTGCTATGATTATCGTGTTGGCGCTACACATACCTAAGAAGAAGATAAATGAAAGTAGTGATTCTACCTATGCAGATAACATATGAGTATAGAGATGACCTAGCTGATTGGTAAACTAGGATCTTCCTGAAGCAAGTTTCCAAGTTGTGACAATGAGAATGTTAATCATTTTCAGTCCAACTGACCACTACATAAGAATATTTAGATTCACATTGGAATGCAACAAACTCAGGGGGTAGGCTTTATCTTTGTATCCTCAGCCCTTAGCCTGGTGCCTGGCACACAGTAAGTACATAATAAATGCTTTGGGGCTTGAAGTGAGGAGAAGTGGATTCAGATATAGACTTTGTCACTTAGCAGTGTGATCTGAACTTCCATCTGAAAACTGTGACTATGGAAGAGAAAGGAAGATGGAACAAATAAAGCAATGACTACACAGATGGTATCAAAGGAAAGGATTTTGTTTTCTGGATCATGGCTTAAATTCTAACAGGATTCACAATGGGAAGGGATCACAGATATCACATGAAATCTACTCAGCGGAAGGAAACTAAGGTCCATCAAAGAGAAATAACCTACCAAGGAAGCAAGTTAGCAGAGTCAGGATTTCAACCTAGGTCTCTCTGATTCCATTCAGATGGTTCATATCTTGACAAGAGGCAGAAGATCTCATCTGCTGACTGAGCAGAAGGTATGTGGCAGGTAACTCACTGACTTTTTTTTTTTGCTTTTTGGAGGGGGGCAGGAGGGCAATTGGGGTTAAGTAACTTACCCAAGGTCACATGGCTAGTAAGTGTTAAGTGTCTGAGGCCAGATTTGAACTCAGGTCCTCCTGAGTCCAGGGCTGGTGCTCTATTCCCTGTGCCACCTAGCCACCCCTAAGTCACTGACTTTTAAGTTTAAAGGTAAGAGAAAAATAATGACCAGATAAAACTGTAATGCCAGATATTGTGGAGGGTAACAAGTATGATACAGGAAGAACTATAGTGAAGGTGTCTAGTGATTCTCTGGAAGAAAAAAATGTCACAAATAATACCTATGCTATATAATATCAACTAATCTTTCACTATTGCAAGAGAATTAAAAAAATATTATTAAGGAAGGTATCATATACAACTTAATATAATATCCTCTTTCCTCAGGCCACAATCTCCAGCACAGCTCACCTCTCTTGGCACAGAACTGTGCCTACAACTTTATTTGAGAAGGCTGAGGCTTTCCAGTGTAAGCTTCCTCATTGCCCTTCTTCCACATCCCCAAACCTCTCCATGACTTCTGCCACTTTTGCTTCCTTCTCTCCAATCTCGGCAGATGAGACCCTTCCTACCTATAATAGCTTACATCATACCTCTCAAGTAGATATCATGGAATTCATGAACTTGGATAGAGATAAATAAATTAGAACTTAATTTTTACTATTTTCTAACTGAAATTTGCCATTTTTGACATTGAGAAGGAGTCCATAGGCTTTAAAATACTGTGAAAAGGGTCCATGACAGAAAGAACTCCTGCTTTAAATGTTGTTTGACCTAATCAGAATACAGTAAGCTATCACTTCTTTCATCATAAATTCTGCGCTTCTTCTAAAATCAAAGATGACAATCATGTCTTTTGAATTCAAGAAGTCATACAGCTGACTCACGATGAACTAGAAGTCTAACATCCTTTAGAACTCTTTAAATGGGTGCCTAGTTATCACTCTGTGCATATATGCAGATCATTATTAAAAAACATATTCACATAATACTTTACATTTATCACTTTAAACTTCGTTTTGTTAGTCTGGCCCAACAATTAGGTTGTTGAGATCTTTTTTTCTGTTCTGGATTCATGGAGGCAGCATGTGGTATGCAGTGAAGAAAGTGCTTAACTGAATTCTGACTCTAACTAGTTTTGTGACATTGGGCAAGTCACTTCCCTTCTCTAACCTTCAGCATTCTCATCTGTAAAACAGATATAAAAATACTTGAAGTGTTACTACCTCATAAAATTGTGGTAGTGAAAAAGCACTGTAAAACTTAAAGTTTCATATTAACATCAATTAAATTACAATCCAATGGGACAATTATTATTATCAACATTTTCTCGACTCAAGTTGAAATTCCCTTTTGCTCCTCTGTTTCCAGAAAAAAATGTGGTACATGCTTGCTAACTCCATTTTCCCACTGCCCACTTATTCTTCAACTCCTTGAAATCTGACTTCTGGGAAGCTGAGTCAAGGTGGTGGATGGTGGAATAAGAGTCAGCATTTTTACTCAACTTACCCAACACACTTCTTCCACAACAACCTAGAAAATGCACCAGACCAAATTCTGATCAGAAAAAAAAAAAAACAAGAAAAAAGTCAATGAGTTATTTTTTCAGTCCACAACATCTTAGGAAGATTGACAGAAAGGTCTACAGACAAGGGGGCAGGAGTGTAGTGCAGAAGCAGCATCAGCTGGAAACATTCTAGCACTCAGGGACTGTAAGGAGGGTGAGGCTGAATACCTGGGTAGGAAGCACAGGAACAGAAAGAGATCCCAGGATACTCCTGAATCAGCACTGTGAACAGGAATGAATGCCAGCTGGCAGCTCTGTTGCCCATTACCCAGTTCCAAGTCACAACTCCAGAGTGGGAGAGACAGACAGACACAGAGGCAAGAGAGCGAGAGACAGAGAGACAGAGAGAGAGAGACAGAGACAGAGAGAGAGAGAGAGACAGAGACAGAGACAGAGAGAAAGAGAGAGACAGAGAGACAGAGACAGAGACAGAGAGACAGAGAAGGAGAGAGGGAGAGTGCAAGACTCTAGCTGTAGGTGGAATAAGAAACAAATTCCAAAATCTTAACTGTGTGGATCTGAGCCCAAAAGCAAAGAGAAGACTCAGTTCCAATCTTTGGCACTGAACATAAGCCCAAAGTGGAATAACTAGGGCCAGAAAGCAAAACCAAAGGGGAGTCAAGCAGTTCATTGCTCTGAAGCTACAGAACTTCCCAGTTGGCTAACAGCAACTGAGTCCAGTTACTTAGGGGAAGTACTAAGTACTGGCTAAGAAGAAAAAAATGGAAAATGACAAATGCTGGAGAGGATGCAGGAAAAGTACACTAATCTGGAGCTTTGAATTAGTCCAACAATTTTCGAAAGCAATTTGGAACTATGCCCAAATACTGTTACAAGATTATAACTGAAAAAAGATTAAAGAAGAAAAGACCTATGTGTACAAAAATATTTATAGCAGTTCTTTTTGTAGTGACAAAGAATTGGAAACTGAAGGGATGCCTATAAACTGGGGAATGGCTGAACAAGTTATGGCACATGAATGTGAAGGAATACTATTGCGCTGGAAGAATACTTTCAGAAAACCCTGAGAAGACTTCTATGAACTCATGCAAAGTAATGTGAACAAAACCAGAACAATTTATACAGTAACTGCAATATTATAAAGATAATCAACTCTAAAAGACTTATTAACTTATCAACACAATGACCCACTGCATCTCAAAAGACTCATGATAAAACAAGTCATTCACCTCCAGATAGAGAATTGATAAATACAGAAGAGAGTGGAAAAAAAATTTTTTTCTCTTTCTCTCTTTTTCACATTTTTTATTTTTGGTGGGGGGCAGGGCAGAACATAGCTATTCAGAAAAACAAAAATGAACAAACAAAAAAGAAATCTGACTTCTGTCCCTATCCCTCTATTGAAAATTTTCTAAGTCATCAATTCTTAACTGTCAAATTGAATGGCTTCCATTCAGTCATTATTATATTTGACCTTTCCTCAGAATTCCATGTTGACCGTATCTTTAATATCCCTTCTTGTGGTTTCCATTATACTACTTTCTCATGATTCTACTACTCTTCTCTTTTATTCATTTTTCTTTATCTGCTTGTTCTTCCTTCTACTTCTTGCTAATGGTCAGCATCCCTCCTCAAGGGTCTGTCTTCAGCCTTCCTTTGTTCTCTTTCAACAGTAGCATCCTTCCCCTATTTCCATATCATTTTCTCCCACCCACTCCTACCCATCTTGGCAAGTGATTACCTTATAATACACCATCAAGAGTAAAACAATACTTATGTGCTAACTATTTGCCAGGTACTGTGCTAAGTGTTGGGGATTTGAAGACAGGTAAAAGAAGTTCTCTGCTCTCAAAAAGTTCATACTCTAATGAGGTTGGAGACAATGTGAAACAATTATGTACAAACAAGCTACAGACAGGATCAATTGGGATAGAGGCAAGACAGATCTGGAAAGTCTTTCTGTAGAAGGAGGGATTTTGGCTGAGACTTTAAAAAAGTCAGACAAGTCAGGAGATGAAGATGAGGAAGGAGAGCTTTTCCAGCATGGAGAACAGCCAGGGAAAATGCTCACTTGGATAATGTATAAATCTTTAAGAATATAAAGCATTATATCTCATTTATAAAAAAGAATCGAAAAATCATTTTATTTATAGAATTTTTTAAGAGCTTCACAAATCAAGGTAACTTGAAACACTACAAAGCCACAATTAGAAATTCTTGGGCTTTACTCACAGCAAATACATTCACAGTACAATTTAAATCTTTTAAGTTCATCATTTAAGATACTGAATCATTTGGTATTCACCTATCTAAGAAATGCATTATTCTTGTAATATATAACTCATATATAACAGCTCATAGTTGAACTGAGAATTTTAAAAATTTCAAATGAATACACATCTCTCACTGATGTTTCAATTCAGTTTCAAAAAAAGTGAAACTTGTACATAATGAGAAAAGAGCCTTACCAGGAGCCCAAGAGAATGTAATGACAATTTTGGTTAGTCTTCATTTTTAATTAATCTAACTTCAGGCGAACAAGCCAATTAATAGCAACTAGGCAGCATAGGGGATAGAGTACTAATCACAGAAGCAGGAAGCCCTGATTTTAAATCCAGCTTCAGACACTTACCATATGTGAACCTGGGTCAAGTCACACTTTGTCTCAGTTTCCTAATCTGAAAAATGGGGATTATAATGGAAGCTTCTTTCCAGAGTTTTTGGAAGGATAAAATGGGATGATATTTGTAAAGCAAACTTTAAGGTGATACACAAATGCTCTTATTATCAAGAGTAACATCAATAGCCTAATAAGTTAGTGGTAGAGCTGGGAACAGATTTTACTTGCTTACCATATAACCATGGTGAAAACATTCAATTTTTCCTTGCTGTGGCTTCTATATTAATTTTTTAAATAATAAGATGTCATCAATTATAAAATATCCTTAGACTTGACACGGAATCAGTACTTTCTGCTTCAGTTAGTCTGTTTGATTTGGCCTGGGGACAACTGAGACTTGCAGACTCACTAAATATATGTTGAAAATAACTAGGATCAAAATAATACTATAGGCATGATGTAACTACAGTAGCTCAAAATTCATCTGAGCATTGGTATTCTTTTTTGGAAAAAGAATTTAGATGCTGTTCCTTAAAGACTGAAATGAAATATCTACATGAAGAGTTGATTAAAATGACTAGCTATAACATCTCCATGATTAGAAACATAGCTAAGTTCTTCTGTTCTTTCTGACCCTAATTCAACCAACTAGATTTTTCACCATATCACAGGAATAAAAAACCAGGGACAGAACTGAAGTTAGGAAAAGTTTTCCATTTTAACAAATCTTCTTTGTTTAACTATCATAAAGAAAAGCATTAAGCTGGGGATCTACAGAATATACATTACAGTAAAAACTCCATTGTCTATATAATGGGAACCAATGATATTCTGGACTATTTTGGTGGTTGCATGTTAAATGTAGGATAAATCTTTTAAGCAGAAAATCACAATAAGTAGAATTAGCTTTGCCCTATTTTAGGTAAGCTAAGGAATCAAAATCCTCTGGTGAGATGCTTATTCTACCACTTTCAAATGAACACCTGGCAAATCTGACCTGTCTTTTGATTTATCAGTTATCTGAATAACAGGAAAAATAAATTCCTACTTTTCAATATACTACTGAACTCAAAATTATTAATAATATTTGCTGATATTTATAGGGAAAGGATTATATTCATAAGTGAATCTCTTTTGTTTCTTAAACTCCTAAGAAATAAATGACATTGGAACTAAAATGTTGAATTTTAAAGGTATTTACATGAGGTCATATGGTTCCATATTCTCCACCATGCTCAATCCCAACTCTACCCCTCAAAAAGTCCCCACCAAAAAACAAGCCTCCCCAAAACCTACCCCACTTCGATTCAGTATCACAATCCCCTCTCCTTTGCTCACTATACCCCCATGTCTCTTTTTCTCTTTCAGCAAATGATCTTGTTTTCTGCTTTCTAGGCCATCTAGCTTGAGATACCAGCTTATTCATCTTTAACAAAGCTTAGTCCCTACCATACATGCTCTTGGTATGTCACTGTAGCATATTTCCCTAAAACAATCTAACAAGCTATACTCCAGATCCTTTCCCTTCTTAATTCCTAGAAATCCACATACTTATTTCTCCCATCCCTAGGATCTTTTCTCTTTTCCTCTTGACTAGTTCTTTCCTGTCTTCCCAGAAACATTAATGTACTTTTCCCATCAAGGAAAAACAAAACAAAAATAGGTAAACAAGAAACAGAACAAAATATTCACTTGAACCTCTTTTTTTCTCCAGCTACAATCTTGCTTTCTTACTTTATTTCTTGAATGAAATAACTATTGCCATTGCCTATTTTTCCATACCACATCTCTGTTTAATTATCCTGAAACCTAGCTTCTATCCTCACCAGTTTACTGAAAATAAACTCTCAAGAATGACTTGACATGCAAGTCTCCTGCTCTTTACTCTTCTTTGCTTTCTTTTAACATAACACTGCACAAAATTTTTGTAGCAGGAAACAAAAGAAATGCTTATCAACTGGGGAAACAAGTGCTAGTATAGAAATGTAATGGAATATTACTACGCTGTAAGATAAATGATAAATATGATGAATACAGAGAAGTATGAAAAAAGACTTACATGTACCAATACAAAGTGAAGTAAGTCGAGCTAAGAAAATATACACAATAGTCACAAAAATATAAATGTAAAGAAGCATTACAAAACAATAAAACTTAATGTCACATAATTATAACGAACATGTTTGGCCCCAAGGAAGAGATATGAGAATATATCTTCCTTGTTCTATGCATAGGTGAGGGACACTACAGATATATTCAGATTTTTTTTTCAGTATATTGATTGGGTTTGCTAATCTTTTTCTTTTTCTTTCTTAAAAAGTTCTAAGTGATGGCTGAGAGAGGGAAGAAGGGATATAGAAGAAATTTTAGTTGAAAAAAAAAAAACCCAGCCCAAGTATTTTGATAAAACTTTCACTTAAAAATGTAACACTCTAACTTCATAGGTTTCCTCCTAATGCTTTGATTGCTCCTTTATTACCTCTTTTGTGTTTGTCTACTAATCCTTAACTATGTTCTTTTAGGTTCAGTTATTAATCTCCTCTTCACTTTCATGATTAATGGATTTCATCTAGCATTTCAAATACAGGTACTATATGGAAATAGAATGGTATAGTTGAACGTGTTGAATTTGGATTTATAGTTTGATTTCTGGTTCTGCTACTGGTCACCTGTGTGACCTCAGGACAAGTTGCATAAACTCTCTGGGCTTCAGTTTCCTCAACTGTAAGGTGAGAGGCTTAGATAAGATGAACTATAAATGCTATCTTCCAATTCTAGTACCATGATCTGATGATCTTCTAAAATGTTTATTTCAAGTCCTTACCAAAGCACCAAAACTGTAGAACATTATAGTGGAACTACTGGTTCCCATACTATTAAGATTCTATAGCCAGTATTATAGTCTAATCTTACATTATGTATTTTAACACCTACGTTCTTTGTTATACCTCTATAAATGTACCTCAGGGTTGACATTTATCTATGAATCAACACTGTCTGAATTGTCAAAACACCCATTATTATTCACCTGACTATTACCATCTAGTCTACATTGTCCATAAGGATGTTTTAGAAGAATGGTATCAAAGTCAAATAGAAATGGGGGTAATAATACATTTATATAGATCTCTGTGGACTGCTTATTGACTTAGTTTTAAAATGTAATATTACCTATATTTTATTGCATTTTTATTTATTTTGTTAAATATTTTCAGTTATATTTTAATTTGTTTCAGGCCACACTTGGGAGTATTGCAGTATGGCATGTTTGACACTTCTGTTGTCAAATGACACAATGAAATACAGGTGAATTATTGTTATTTTAGAGTTTATGATAGAAAATAAAGGATTGCTGGATCTACTCTGACATGACAGATGACACCCAGATCTATATATTCAGCTCTGGATTATTTCCTGAACTCAGTCCTATATTCCTAATTGCTTACTAGACGTACTGAAATGCATGTCATCTCAAATTCAACATGTACAAAAACACTCATTACTTTTCTTCCCAAATCTACCCCTCCTATAAATTTCCCTATCTCTATGGAGGGCATTACCACTTTCAATCACTCAGAATTGAAACGTTGGAGTCACTCTGTTTTCCCCACTCTCCTTCACCCCATATTTTTAATCAGTTGGCAAGTCTTGAATCAGGGAGACCTATCAAATCTTGCCAGACTCTTACTACCTAGGTGACACTTAACTTCTTTCTGCCTAAGTCTAGAAATGGTGGATAATGGTAGCACCTGCCTCCCTGGTTTGTTGTGAGAATCAAATAAGAAAAAATCTGTAAAGCATTTTGCATATCTTATAAGTGTTATATCAATACTATTACGACTACTAAAATGACGAGGATGATGATGATGATGACTACTACTGCTCTATAACCTTCTCTCTAGTGTCAGATTACTATCTAAGAAATTACTATTACTAAGAAATTCCAGTTCTTCCCTATTACCCTCTAGGATAAAATATAGATTCTACTATTTGGATTTTAAAACTCTATAATCTGACCCCAATCTGCTTTTCCAGCATGATTACACATTTCTCTCCTTCTTGAACTCTCTGGCACAGTCAGATTGTCCTTCTAGTTGTTTCCAACACATGCCATCCCAACTCCCATCTTTGTGACTTTGTATAGGTTATCCCCCATGACTGGAATGGATTGAACTGATCTGGGATCAGGATGTGACTTTCAGGTATCTGAACATAATCCATGGTAACACAGTCACAATAGATAATTTGAACAATTTTCTTTAAAAATAAAAAAGTATTAAACAGTAAATGATGATAGCACTAATTAAATTGCCAAATACTCAAAAATCACCAAAACAAAAAAAAATTACACTTTTTTTGCTTTCTGGAGGGGGGAAGGGAGGGCAACGGGGGTTAAGTGACTTGCCCAAGGTCACACTGCTAGTTTTGTGTTAAGTGTCTGAGGCCAGATTTGAATTTAGGTCCTCCTGACTCCAGGGCTGGTGCTCTAATTCACTGTACCACCTAGTCACCCTTCCACTTTCTAATACACATTTATGCTTTAGTTTATAATAGGCACAGGATTAGCCTAAACATCTTGAAACTGAGAAACTCAGAAATATCTTAGTTGTGTATTTAATTGAAGATGCCACAAGGCAAGAATGTTCTCATGTTAAAACTCTTACTCCATTTATCTAGAATATGCTTTAAAAAAAGTAAATAAAATGACACACTTTTAAAAGTCAAATACTGTAAAAGATTCCTTGTCTTTTGCACAAGTGGCAGATCTGTTATCATTCTCATCATATTGAAAGCTTATCCACCAGATGCCCTCTCTGTACCCTCCAATAGCTCTTTGTGCACTCAAAATTAACCCACTATCACAGTGTTTCTCTGTATTAACCAATGTAAGATATTTGGAGGGGGTCTTTGTTGTCTTGGAATGAGTAAACTTGCATTAAAAGAATTAAAAAAAATTGTGCTCACTTAGATCATCAGGAAAATACAGTGCCAGCATTTTGTCTGAGATATATCATGCAAAGGACTAATACAGTTTTCAGTTCTTTAATTAAAAGGGATATTCTTTTGAAACTTCACTACATTTAAAAGTGGGTAGAAATGTTAGGTTGAATGTCACCCTTTCCCACTTAGAATGAATGAGCTGTGATAACTATCTGACCTATTTAGATACAAACACATACAAAAATGTGTTTTTTTAAGGATGAGGGTGAATTATTATTATTCAATAACCATGAACTTTGCGATTGTCAAAGGAAACCAAAAACTATTTTCTAAATTTAATTAAACTGAATAGATGGAGCTGACAAGCAGCTGATTTGGCTAAATAAACTTCACAAGCTATATCTAGTCCATAGTAAAAGAAAGAGTGTCACTTTTTGTTATAAGATTCCAAGGTGACTGCTATGTTTTGAACTGCTAGCTAATTCTAGCCGGAGCACAAATCTGTCTTTTCACTTGTAATTAATTCTCAGTGTCAAAACTGGTAGATGTCCTTTTTGGGACCAACCTATTCTGGCTGTTAATTATACTACAGAAATATATTTAAATAATGTTAACTGCCTTATTCAAGTACATAAAGCACAAATTATGGTCAAAATTCAATTAATAATTTGCCTAAATAAAATTGCCTAATTTGTATAATACATGAGAGGACTGATCCCCTTTTCAGAAATTATGTATGATGAAAGTGATACCCCTCAGTCCCCCCCAAAGAAAGATAAAGAAAAATCAAGGTAGTCTTGTTGACTCCAAGATAGAAATTATAGTTAATACCAATAATGATCACTCTTAGCAGTGATCTGTGAATAAGAAGGACAATATAGGTGCGTAATGGTATATTTGTGTCATTTCATTTGAATTCTTTAGGTTAATGGTTTGCTAAATATTGAAAAGAGGTAGTTGAGATAGGTAAACACTGAAGATAAGAAATAAAATTTTAGACCAGGATGCTCATGATAAAATTGGGAGGAGGTTGGAGGTAATCTATTTCCTTGGGGAATCTTCTAAATCTTTAGGATTTGCCTTAATCTGGTAGAGCTCCCTACAGTACATATAGTATGGAATGATGTCCTTGCAGATACCACCAGGAGAACTCAGTGGTGCTAAAGTCTGACACTTGGGAATGACAAAGATACACATGAATGTGACTTAAATGTAATAAGCAGCTAGATGTTAGAGTGGATATGGTACTGGACCTGGAGTCAGGGAGAGATGAGTTCAAACTGCACCTCATACATTTACTAGCTGTGTAAACCTGGACAAGTCACTTAACTCTCGGCCTTAGTTTCCTCATCTGTAAAGTGAGGATAATAATATAGCAACCTATCCCACCTCCTCCTTGACTTATGAGGATAAAATGAAATAATATCTGCAAAGTAAAGAGGTATGTTGATGATGTCACTTATACTTTGAATATTCATATAAGACAAAAGGAACTTGCTTTGAAGCTTGGAACTATTATACAGATCTTAATTGTGAATTTTTTGCTTCAAAATCATTTAATTTTTGAGATAGCAGACTTCTCAAAGATCATCCATTTTTATAAATTTGGAAATATAGGGACACACAAAAAAAAAATCACTTGATCAAGGTTATAACATTAAATAGTGCCAAACTCAGTACTTTTTCCTTCTGCATCATGGTGGCTTTCCTTATTTTTTTCCCCTCATTTAGTCTTCTTGAAAGTACTATATTACATAATTATCATTACTAAATAAAAAAAGTGTGTCATAAGCACTGATCTCATTAAAGTATTAAAATATGTCCAATTAATTTTCAGACAAAGTGGGGCCAATTTAGCTAGGTTTATTTTAATCACTAAGCTATTTTGCAAAATAAGCAAATAGTATTAATGAATAAAGACAAAAAATTAATAATAGTGTAGCTAATTAATGATAACATAGCTAATTTTGTGTATGTATTGGATTTATTGGTCAAAATGTCACATGACTTAAATTTTATATAAATTGATGTTAATAGCCAATATATTCAATATGAAGAACTGTTACTGTGTTCTCCAATTTGACTGTCTTGGACTTCCAAATATATAAATGTCAATGCCAGAAATGTATTAGTATTATAATAAATACCTTATGTTAAATGTGGATAGCCTCTATATATGCTTTGGCTAACATGAGAAAAATATTTCTGCAGTGTAAATGATTCTATACCAAGTAATAACCAATTTTTGAAGCAATAAATATAACAAAACATAATACCATAAAAGAATGATCAGAATAAGATTTTTATAGTATTCAACACCATTCAAAATTTGCTTCCAAAGTCTTTAAGGCTAAAAATAACAATAATTACATTTTTATTTCTCTTTATTTTTGCTAATATCCTTCCAAACTTCTTATTTCTTCAAATGTGATGCTAATAACTCTTGGTTATAATAATCAATTATTAACAAAAATGCGTATTTATTGTGTTTTCTCCAATTCCTTGAAATGCCCTTATATATAGAAACACTAACATCATAGAATTATTTTTAATAATCACAATTATTTGTAGGGGAAAGAAAAAGTAATAAGAGGTTTTAATACTTCAACATTTAGGGTTCTTTAGAATTGTATCATTAAATTATCACTAAGAGAGGTTAAATATTTTATATTTCTTAGTTACCTTTATTGCATGTTTTTCTCCCAGCATTTGTAATGAAATATAAGCAAAACACTGGCCACATGCAGTTTGCATATAAAAGTAGATTGTATTTAAGCACACATGTCTTACCACCACTGTCTCCTGGGACTTAATCTTCCCCTTAATTTTTTTATATTTCATCATTTTAAATTTCATAAATCCAAACAAAATACAGTTGAAATAAAAGAAATTTGTTTTTGCTTTTCCTTTAAATTCCTCAAATAACTTCTAAAAAGGGAAAATATATATTTTAAATAACTATATTTAATAAATTGTAGTGAGTCCAAATAATTCACATGCAGAACTACCTCCCGTTGAATTAAATGAAATCTGTTATAATGAAATGAGAGCTGGGACTTGAAAGAATTGCTTACAATTGCACATACAAGAGAAAAAGATAGCTAAGTCTAAATTAAGATGTTGGCTATGAGGTTTCCAATAGGACCTTGACATGACTGTTGACCTACTCATGACATGATCACACCAGTACGGATTTGGAATTCTATTAGTATTACCAGAGGAAAAAAAGTCAAGGAGTCATCAGGAAAACAAATCTATATCTTCTACTCCATCAGCCAATTACTGTTGTTAAAGTGGAATTAGATGGGTATTGACAATGCGAAGGGGATAAGGATTAAGCAGATGACTGAGTATATAGCCAACATTGCTGTTTGGATTTTTGCTGCAGAAAGTTTAGGGGGGAAAAAAATCCTTGATGTATGCTATGTGGAATGAACTGCTATAAATCTTAGACCAACAAATGTTAATATGCACTAATAGATAAGTACATAAACTACTTCTAAGGCATTTGACATAACAGGTTACACTTATCAGTTTAATAGCACAATAACAACATCAACCTGTAATTGTCTATGAATAAAAAGAAGACTGAGATGGAGAGGAGGAGGGAAAAGGAATCCCTCAAATCACACATTTCTTAAAGAATTTATTTTAAAAAGACATACAATATTGTTACAAATATAGATTGAATCCAAAACTGAACTGTATAAAACCTGAGCATAACCCTTTAGGTTCTCACTGAGAGAACAACAGTGGATGTAATGAAGACACAGTGATAACAAAAATTAATCACTTTTTTTTTATGAAATCTAAATATTAAAAAAGATCCACTACACATATATTTATGTTGACTGTGTAATTATTTTTTCATGTGCGTTGATCTTTTTTTTTTCTCTTTCAAAGAGATTTTACTTTAGGGATGGCCTATATTTAAGAACAATTTAAGTATTTTAATAGTGAAATCTGCATTCATATTTCAAAGTGTATGTTGGGTCTTTTAAAAAAATGGCAAACTTAAAAAAAAAGTTAGGTTACTCCAAATCCTCAAATTAGACCAGAGCATTTTGATTTAAATTAACTGAATTTTGAATTATAATTATTTTATACAGATTTTACTTAAAATTTTTCTGTTATACAATGATTAGTTACCAAGACACCAGAGTGCCTAAAGTTAAATTTTATAAACCATCTGTGAAAATACTGGCTATGAATGTAAATTTTTTACTGAACAGACAGGAATTACCAGCTGCTTTTTGAAAATAGCAAAGCCAAAACACAGATTTGAGTCTGAAATTCGTGAAATGATTCAATGAAGCAGGTAGAAATGAGACCCATCTTGACAAAGTCCACTAAATAATCTTTTCTATCTCAACTTACTATGATACCAAATTTCTATTTTCCTTGTATATGAGCATATCATATTTCTTTTAACTTTTTAAATATCTCAGTATTAAAACAAAACAAAAGACTGTCACCCAAACTTTTCCTATGTGATAACATTATGAATGTCTATGAGGACTCTAAACTAACTAAATGTCTATTAGGACTCTAAAGTAAAAACTAACAGTTTACCACAGTTAACTTCAGAGTAATGATATGTAATATAATAGACAAGGGCTGATTTCTGTTAGCTTGAAAAAATTATGCAAAATTATCATCTACTCTGTAAATCAATGGACGTGCAGCAGCATCACTTGGTTAATCAAATGCATCGTCTTCTGCTTTCTTAGGGTGAATGAACAGAGAGACTGAGTACTTCTGTCACCCTAAGGACATGAGAAATGATATTCTTGGTTAGTCAAGAGATGCCAACATGCATATAGTTATATCTTGTAAAATCCCAGTGTTAAAATGATCTTTTTGGTCGTACATTTTCTAACTATGGCAAACCATGATTCTAGTGAAAAGGGGAGACCCTTTATGGAAATCTAAATATTTTAATGTGCTGAAACAGTCTAATGCTGCTTTTATATAAGTTCACAGTAGCTAACACCTGACTTCTTTGAATATATTTTAAATACAGATTCTAACAGATGCAAATATATAGGTATATTATTTAATGAAAAAAAAATACCACATAAATGCAAATATTGCAAAGACTAAAAAATAGGCAAAACTAGAAATAAAAAAGTTTAAAGTCTACCACATTATAATTTATTTAGATGAATTTCACTTTGAGCTCCAAGTAGGTTGATATTTTTGTTAAACTGCTGATATAATCTTCAAAAATAATATTGTTATCAAGGATAAGAGACAGATGAACAAAAACAGATAAGAAAAATTTAACTCTAGTGAATTTAACCTGCCTTGGCAGATCTTTTTAACTTATTGGAAAATTCTCTCAACTTAATATTGACATATAGATGTGTAAATCAATACATTCAGAATGGGAATTATTTTAATTTAAAAATGTTCAAATTGCAAGAGTAAATATCAAGACTCTGTTGAAACATAACAAAGACTGATCAGAGAGAATGGATGTCAATATTCAAAAAGGAATGCTGGAATAACAACCTTTGTGAACTTTTTTTTTTAATTTTTAAAATACATACAAAGTAGTCTTTTTGAAAGATTATGAAAGATTTTTTACTGCTGTTGGATAGGTTGCATTTTGAGTAGAGAATCCTTCAAAGCCTGCTACCAGTGCACCACCTACCTGCTGCTAATCAAAAGTTCTGACTACTTTTTGTACCCAACAATCTCTAAGCTATTACGTAGAAAGAATTCTTTACAGTAAGAATGAGAGATGTTAAAAGAATGTTCCCTCTGTTTCCCTAAAATTATTCCCAAAGCAGCTGTATGCCATAATCATCATCCTTTAAGGATGACTTAACAATGCTTCACTTTCTCTTCTGGTACTTTAAATCCCATGCTTTTGTTCATCCTTATGCAGGTTTACTTAAAGAATTTTATTACAACACAGATTCATCAGGGTATAAAAAATATAGCAACCTCTACTCTCACTCTGAAATGTATCACTGTGTAAAATAATATAACTTTTTTCACAGAGAAAAAAAGATATTTGGTTATCCATAAATCAGGTATCTCTTTTATTAAGCAAATATGTTACATCTGCTTAGGTTTGATTTTTAAAAACACATATTCATTGAAACTATTTGAAACATTTTTATTTTTTTTAATTTGTCTCCTCATTCAATTAAAAACATATTAAGCACCTAAACATGCCCACAAATGTAAATAAAAAAGACACTTTGCAAGGACATTAAAATCTAGTATTGGATATAAGACATACAATTGTAATAAAAAGTAAAGTGAGATAAATGCACAAAAAGAGGCACAAACTTCTTAACTATACCAGAGTTCTACTAGTAATAGCATACAGCTTTCATTAGTCCTTATCTCAACTAAAACTAAACTTTATATGTAAAAGTATAAGTAGTTACTGTAGAAAATACATGAAACATAAAAAGCAAGAAGGATATGAATTAAGAATAAATACTAGAGGATATTTCTATATTTGCTAAATATCTTATGTAACTTTGCACATTTCCTTATATACAAAGGAAGAATGCAACTGAATTTTCCAGTTATTAAACAGCTAAAGTAATGACCTACTTTTCACTTCCTGCTTTGAGTTTTTCACTGCAGTCAGTACAAAGGCTCACAAACATAATCATCTTCTATACTTGTTTTTTTTGTCCTTAAGTTTTCTAGCTCTACCAAGTTATCTTATGAAATGAATGAATGAATGAATGAATGTATTTAAGTACTTGCTATGTGCAAAGAATTGTGCTAAGTGCTGAGGATGAACAAAGAACAAAACAAGGCAGTCTCTGCTCTCAAAGGATTTCCATTTTAATGTGTGTGTCTGTGTGTTTGTATGCATGCTCATGTGTGCTGAGTGGCAGAAGGAGGTGGGAAGACTAATAATAAAGGGGATTCCAACTGCAAGTAGGATGGAAAGGCCCAATAGTCCACAGGATGGCAAGGCAAGCAGACAGGAATGCATCTTATCTAATGTCAGTTCCACTGCTAAAAAAAAATCCATTTATGATATGGAAGTGTTTGACAGTATCAAAGACTTTGGTGACATGTCTTTTGGTGACATTCAGGGTCTTTAGTAGCTGTGGCTGTTGAGATGTCCGGAGATGCAGCACCTACAGAGGCAGTTACACAGAGAATGGCCCCCTTGATGATGGCTGTGGGGACAGGGTAGAAGTAGGGATGATGATGGTTGGGGTACACTATCACTCCCAAGGCTCTTAGGCTTTCCTTCTCATGGGTGGCAGATGGTTGGCAGTTTGTAGTGGACTTGGATACTCTTCTCTATGCCAGCTGAGTAGGCTGAGGTAGAAGCAAAGTATGGTCTGGGGAGAACTGTGATTTCTAAGGCACTTGGGCTCAGGATCTGGGGCTGACTCCACCCAGGGTTTAAGAGGAGCTGATACTACAGAGGATGGCAGTGGTTTGATTGGCTAGGTATGCGTCACTGTCTGTCATTTTCAGGACATCTTGCTGCAGATAAATATCACATTTGTTTTTCTAATTTCTCAAGTTTACTTATTGACAAATGATCTCTTCTATATTATCTGGGGCAGATATATGTTTAGAACACTGGGCCTGGAATGGGAAAGACCTGAGTTCAAATATGGCCTGAGAAACTTACTAGTTGTGTGACCCTGAGAAAGTCACTTAACCATTGTTTGTTTCAGGTTCCTTACCTCTAAAATAGTGATAATAGTAGCACTTACCTCCCAAGGTTGTTGTAAGGATCAAATGAGGTGATAATTGTAATGTATAGTGCTTGGCATGCAATAATACAGAAATATTAGCTATTATTGTTATTATTATTATTTGCTCCTCATTAAAACATATGGTTGCAAGAACCTATGATTTGGGAAGTGGAAACCAGTGACCAGCAAGAATAGTAATGTAAATTTATTTTATAATATGAGGAATTAATGTGGCAGTTTTAGTTGAATGGACATTTTTGAAGTCACTACCTTCATCTTTCCTTTGGTACTCCTACTAATCTTCCTTTTCTATTCCCTACTGTAATTTTTTTTTAAATCAGAAAAAAATAGTTGAGTTCCTTGCAAAATATATTGTGTTCAAATGCAATGATTCATCAAATCAATTCTTTTTGCATAATAACACTGATGATAATAACTCTGATTATGACAGGTCAGCCATGTTTAATTTCAGTGCCATGGTTCCAGTACCATAACTACACCCTACCTTCCTTAAAAATGTAGGTTTAGATCTTAGAATAATATTATTTCATGTATTGAGTCCAAAGACAAAAATTCAGAAAACAGGGAAGACAATTTCATTAAAACACACACACACACACACACACACACAGAAAGAGAGAGAAACTCTTACTACTTGTTAGAAATAGCAAAAATCTTTAAAAAAAATAGCAATAAAAACAAAAAAATCCAAATTGCAATCATGTCTTAAAGTATGAATTCTCTGCAACCAACATACTGCCCAGTTGTAGAAAATGGATTAAGTCATATCATATCAAAGAGTAGAATAAAATGACAGGTGTGGAGAGAACTACACAGTATGACTAGAGGGGTTTTATAAATGCTCAGCCAGCAGTCCCAGAAGCAGAAAGATCTGTAGCAGTCTGAATAGCTGGCTCTGTTTCCTACATATTCAGTACCCTATTCACACCCAACAATGGTGTATAAAAACATATTCAAACTGTGATTAACAAGATTAGCTGAGTCTGAAAGAAGGTGTAGAAGCTGCAAAAGATGAAAGCTTAAATCTTTCAACTACAATAGATTTTTTTCCCTCTCCAACAGAAAGAAAACCACTGAAGTATACCATGTCAGAATAAGGCTAATGTAGAGAATCGATCCCACTCACTAAGGATTAAACATTATCTAAGAAGCATTTATTAGATTTTCCTAAACATGCTAAACACCTTTCATTGGGTAAAATGCAATCACTGCAAAGGTAAAATGAGCATCCTCGGTTGTACCTTACAATGCCTTACTGTTCCTAATTCCTATACTTGGATCCTATTTGGACAAGTTTCTTGGAAAGCCAATTGGACTCAAATACCTTCTATAGGAGAAATAATGACCATTACAACCTGCTATTTTAATATAAAATTAACTAATTCTAATGGCATGAAATAAAATGTAGAAGAAAACTAGAACCTTTATATGCATAAGAATCTGAATGGGGGCATTCAACAATGAGTCTTTGAATAATTATGTTAATATTTTGAGAAGTATATTGACATCAGGCTATACCATTTAACTCACGAATATACTAATTAAAAAGATAAGTCATTCTTAGAAGTCTGACCATATGAAGTAAAATTAAATTCGTGTAAGAGAAAAGTGAGGATGGTGAACTGTGGTCATAGTAGAGTCTAGATTTTATGAGCAATAGAGAGCTGTGAAAAACTTGATCAATGATACTTTCTGTCAACTGTCTTTTTTTTTTCCCTTCGAGGGTTAAGGGTAGTGCTAACTATGGAGTCTTCTTCAAAGATTTCCTGATGTAGCATAGCATATTATTAATCTGAAGGTGAAAAAAAATCACATTCTAACTATAGTAGGAAATCACCAAGATTTTTCAGTGGCAAAATAAAACTGAAAACTATCACTGAATTCTGATACCTAGAGAACAGGCACTCCAGTGATTATAATCAATATGGTCAATTGTGTCTATCAGGAAACTTGCATACAAAATAACACAGCAAGCTACAACAAATGAAGTTGAGTCAACAGCAAGATAGTATTATATAATGATCTTGTAATTTGGGGATTTATACCTCTCCCAGATGTAACATACACCTAGCTATTTGATTTGTATCTTAAACATGCCCTAAAATTATATTTAGCATTTAAAGTAGGATAGAACTACCAATAATAAATGCCTAGTACACAACTAACTTACTATGTCTGCAGTTATGCTTGTTGCAAAATAACCAAAAAAGACCAGAGAGATGCAGAGAATGGCTTACATAGAAAGGCTATTTGTAAGTAAGACAAGAAACATTTTAAGGGGTAGGAATACATTGAGATCTACAAATTCCAGCTACTGTCAATGCTCCTCCCCCACAAGACAGTGTCACAAGGGCTAGTCAGGGCATATAAATCAGTCATAGTCCAGTAGTTGACATAAAGATATGGAAGGGGTAATCAAAAGGCTAATCAAGCTGAGATCCTTAACCCAGAGGTGACCAGGGTAATCCAAAAGCAACAATCCACAAATACAGCCAGGTCAGAAAAAAAAAAAAAAGACATCTAAAGAAGGTGGCTGGTTGGACAGAATTCACTCAAATGTGACAGGAATTAGTTTGCTCTAAGCTCCATTACCTAGGGTGTTTTTAATTATGATAGAGTCATGTATGTGGTAGGTGGGGTTATGTGGAAGGGGGCAAGCTAGCAAGAGGAAAAGGTAGAACACGACAAATAGCATTATTTTCCAGGCACTGATGATTTCTTCAATATTTACTACCTAATACAATGATAATTATCATTGGTAGTAACAACTTTTGATATAAAGGACAAATATATAAAAGAATTTTTTTTACTATGTTTTTGGTAAGAATCACTGTAATTATTAACATTGAAACAACTTGAACAACTAGAGTATAAATACTATAGTAAATAGGTTTTTAAAAATCACTTCCAAGTACTCTGATTAATTTTAGGTTTTCTTAAAATTTTAAATTAAAAAATCCCACCAAAAGCACCCATGTGAATGATGTACTTGATACAAAGCAATGTACCAACAATTTAAAGAAATATAATTTCTTCTTTTCAAGTTTACAAGTCATATAGCACCAACATAAATTGTTGTCAACCAACACTAATTGGCCACTGTGTAGAATGTTGTTGGATGCCATAATAGCTTCCATTTATAAAACCTATTAAAGTTTACAAAGCATTTTCCTCACAATTACCACTTTAGGTAAGTAGTACAAGTGGTATTAGTCCTATTTTACCAATAAGGAAGCTGATTCTCAGAGAAGTAAGTGGCCTGCCAAAGGTCAGACAGTTAATAAATATGCTTATTAACTGTATTTCGCTGAGTCAAGATTTGAGTATAGGTTTTCTTATTCCAAATAGTGTTTTCCAACTAATATGGTATTGTTTCTCCACAAATATGCATGAACAAGGAAATAAGAATGCATATAGTAGGAAAATATATGGACACAAGTAGTTTTAAACAAAACTATACGTTTACATAAAAGGAATATTATTGAAGGGACTGGCATGAGACAGCTAGAAGGAGGTCAGTTTGGGAAGACTTTTAAAGAACAAAGTGAGTTCTAGGCATATTTATTCTTAAAGGCAGGCTCTCCTAAGAGGTTATTCATGGGTATTACATGGCTTCCCACTCTTGGAGGCTCACCATATTGATGCTGAATTTAGTGTTGACAGCTGAGGGGCATAGCCCACTGCAACTCAGAACTCCTGAGTTCAAGAAATCTGCCAACTTCAGCCTCCTCAGCAGCTGGGATTAAAGGTGTGCACCACCACACTCTGCTCTGAATAGTTTTAAAAATAAAGGTATGTATCTTGGCAAATAGAAGGGAAAGCTACAAAAGAGACTTAATGAAGTCAAGAAGAAAAGGCTTTTCACATCTAGGTAGTGGGAAATCTGACCGCTTAAAAAACAAAAGAGAACAAGTTTTCTGTACTGTCAGTAAATAGTTTGGCTTGCTTGTACAGAGAAGGTGGCTAGGAGAAAAGATCAAAGGAAAATAAGCAAAGATAACAAGGTTGGGGTATATGAGTTAAGACCTTTAAAGAATGTGATTAGAAATGGTTGTATACATACACATACATATGTATACATATACATGTGTGTATACTGAACAAATACATATATTAGATGAATAAATATACCAAGATACCATGTAAAAGAGAAGGGGCAAGGAAATTTTTTACTACTTAAGGACTAAAGAAATAGACACACTTGACTAAAACGGGGTTTAGGAAAAACAGGGAAAGTTAAGCTTTAAGTATAAAACTATTCAGGTGAACAAGTTAATCATAAAATTAATGAGAAAGATGCTTCAATGAATCTAGAAAAGTCACATTTTAAAAACTCTTATATTTACTAACAAGGAAAATGGAACTACATATCTAGACTAAAATCATTCAGATTTGACAATACATTCTTAAAAGGAGATGGAAGAAGATGAAAGAAGACAAAGCTTTAAGAGAGGCTTCTTTCGAGTCAATCTGTGCCAAGCCACTTGCCCAGAGATAGATTCTTAATAGTTTCAATGGTCTTTTTTCAAATGTGTGTACCAAGACACATCTTTCCCATCTTAGATATCCTGGAGATTAAATGTGGTCAAAAGGTCCTTCTAGCTCTTTCCTGCTGTGGGAATTGTACCATTAAAAAAAATGTGTGTTAAAAAATTTCTAAAGCATTCATTTGTTTGCATTCAATTAATCTGGTTCTAGCCAAGTTTATATTTACTTGCACTATATGTAGTTGGCGTGTGTCTGGCTTGATTAATTTTACAAAATAGCCCATCAGTTTGGTCACCCTATGGAATAATCCTGTTTTATCAAGGTCACATGGGACCTCTGGGTTATAAATACAATGATAGTAAAAAATGTCACTAGCAGAACCCCCAGGAAGGAAAAAATAAAAATAAAAGAAGCACCAAGTGAACCTATGCTTTAAGAAAAACAAACAAAGATCTTGAAGGCTGTACTAAATTGTCTACCTTACTTCCTTTCTGAGGCATAAGAATAAACCACAGTGGAATCTTAATGAGAACTTTGAAAATGACTCTTAAAACAATGGACAGTACCTTCAGCATACATTTACCACATAAAAAAGAGAATCTGACCATTTGGCATGTTTCCTTGCTATAGAACAAACAAAAAATGACCAAATGTCAATCATTACTGTTTGTCCATCATGGGGGTGACTTCTTGACTCCACAGGAGAGAGAATTCGCACAGCCCTTCCTCACTTAAATCCAATTCAATTGCAAGTCATGACATCACCTTTCTGATGTCATGATTTCCTTAGAGAATGAAGGACAAACAACAACCAGTGAGTAGTAGTAGGTGTCCCAAATGGCCAGTTCCAGTTGGACAACAGATCTCTGTCCCTCCCTGCCTTCCCTCCCTCCCTCCCTCCTCCTTCCCTTCCCTCTCTCCCTCCCTTCTTCCTTCCTCTGTCCCTTCTTCCTCCCTCCCTCCCTTCCTTCCTTCCTTCCTTTCTTCCCACATAGGGAATAATACTCTTACCTGCTAGGGCTCTGCCCAAAGAAATATAAATTTTTATCACTGAAACTCACAAAATATCTTGGGGTTGATGGGTTAGATTTTTTTTTTGGAGGGGGGAAGGTAGGGCAATTGGGATTAAGTGACTTGCCCAAGGTCACACAGCTAGTTTTTGTATTAAGTGTTTGAGGGTGGATTTGAACTCAGGTCCTCCTGACTCCAGGGCTGGCGCTCTATTCACTGCCCCAACTAGCCGCCCCTATATTTCTTTCTTGTTTTTTTATGGACCATGCCTTAAACCCAAATCACTCTTGCTCTCATTGACTGACTGGTCAACAATAGGTCCCAGTCCAAGCCTCACTTGGTCAAAGTTTGGGCCTTGATGGCTTGGAGTGAGTGTAAATACCAATTGTTTCTGTTTTAGCTAGAAACCCTGAGGGTCTTTCCCTCCTTGATTGATTTTTTTTTTTTCCCATTAGGTAAAAGAGGTCATTCTTTGCCTCTTTTCTTACAGAGCTTTAATCACTGAGTGGGTGTTGCCTCAATCAAACTGAAAAAGACCTTAACTTTAAAAGGTCCATGCATCTGGGGCCATCTCCGCCATCCTGATCTATATATTGCCACTGGACTCAGAAGGCTCTCTCTGGAGAAGAGAGAGAGAGGCTGGTGACTATGCACAGCCCTCCCTCACTTAAATCCAATTCACTTGTAAGTCATGGCATCACTTTCTGATGTCATGGTTTTCTCTGAGAACAAAGAACAATCAACAACAACATCTGAATAAGAGTCAAGGGGAGAAGTTAAAGTGGTACAAAGACTATTAGCATCTATGAGTTCACATTATTTTTCCTACCCTTATCTATTCAAATAAATCATTTATGACATGTTACTTCCCATGTTGTCTATTTCATTCATTCGTCCAAAAGAGGTGCCTCTGTTTTTTCTCCTTCTACTCTCTTCTTAACACCTTATAATCCATCTCCTGACCTCATCATTCCACCAAAGCTGCTTTCTCTAAAATTACCAGAGATCTCTTAATTTGGCAATCCAATGGCCTTTTCTCAATACTTATTCTTTTTTATGTCTGTGCAACCTTTGTCACTGTTGCTCTCCCTCTCAATATTTTCTTCTCTCTAGGTTTTTGGGATACCACTCTCTCCAGGTTCTCATTCTATCTATATGATTCCTCTTCAATCTCCTTTGCTGGATCCTCATCCAGATCATTTCCTCTAACTGTAAGTGTCCCATAGAGTTCTGTCCTGGGCCTTCTTCTCTTCTTCTACTTCACTTGGTGATCTCATCAGATTCTATGGATTTAATTTTCATCTCCATTGCTTAGATTCTTAAATCTTTGTCCTACCCAAAACCCTCTGTTGAACCCAAATGTCATATCTGCAACTGCTTTTCATATACTTCAAAACAGATACATCCTCCATTCAGACACAAAGTGATTTTCCTAAAGTGCTAATTCAACTAGTTCACCCACCCTACTCAATAAACTCCAGTGACTTCATATTGTGTCCTGCATCAGAGACAATTTTGTATTTGGTGTCCAAAGTCTTTCATCACCCAGCCTTTTCCTATCTTTCCACTCTTTTTACACTTTACTTCCCACCACATACCATCAATCCATTAACCCTGGCCTTGCTGTTCTTCCTCAGACAAACTTTTGGCATTTTTGTCTCCCATGCCTGGAATTCTCTCCTTCCTCATCTTCACCTAGTAGATTCCCAGGTTTCTTTTAAATCCCAACTAAAATCTCATCTTCTACAGGAAGCTTTCCCCAATCCCCTCTTAATTAGTTTCTATTTATAGGTTTGTACATTTTTTTTGTTTGTTTTCTCCCCTATTAGATTATGAGCTCTTTGAAGGCAGGGACTGTTTTTTGTCTTTTTATATAACCCTAAAGCTGGGACTAGCATTTAAAGGCACTTAATTTCTAGTGACTCGCTGTCTGACTTCTACCTATTGAGCATTTACAAATTTATTTAGCATCTGCAATGAATATGGCACCATATGATATAAAAATAATTATATAAAATGAATTAGACATGGTTGATGTCCTAAAGAAGTTTGTATCTAAGGGGGAAAATATACAGAGAGCTGTAACATAAAGGAGTATGTGATAAATGTCAGAGGTATTAGAAAATGCCATATACAAGACTGTAAAGGAAAAGAGAACATTTCTTATTGAAATAGAGGTGGCCTTTTGGTTTAATCAAAACCATGTTTTGCAAATGGGAACAAAAGTTTTCAATTTAGTTGAATAAATGTTGATCAACTAAGCTACAACTAGGAATATTTTCACCTAGGGCAAAAACAACTAGGAAGTGTAGCTGTCAGGACAGGACTCCTAGTGAAGAAGCACATCATCTATATAATGGTTCCTTAGAACAAAGCTCCATTAAATTCATGTTTATTATGTTACCATTAATAAAGATCTACCATATATAACATAGCAATAGGAGGTACTGGTAGAAACAAAAAGTCAAGATAAAACATTTTCATCAAGCTCATTAATCTTTTTTTTTTTTTAAAGCAATAGGGGTTAAGTAACTTGCTCAAGGTTACACGGCCAGTTATTTCTGGGTGTGGTGCTGAGTATCTGAGCCCGGATTTGATCCAGGTCATCCTGACACTGGAACCGGTGCTCTTACTCGCTGAGCCACCTGGCCGCCCCTTCATTAATATCTTATTTAACATTCTCTATGGAAAAATGTAAGACTCATTTTTTTACCCCAGGAACATAAATGCCACATTCAAGTCTCTTAAACCATTGTTAGTAGCAGCTAAGAAGGTAAATGATCTCTTCCTCTAGGATGAATTATTTCAACAAGAAAAAAGGAGAGGCACTACAGCATCATAAAAACATCAGACTCAGTCAAATGTTTTGAATTCTAGTGCTAGCTTTATCCTATAAAATAGTGATAGCAATATCCATCCTACAGTTGTTGATCTCTTCTTTATAATAAAAGAAAAAGTTAAGGTAAGCCAACAATATCTATAGCATTCCATACTCACAGTTATCACACTGTTCTGCAAATAACAAGCAGTTTGTTTTACATATTTCATGAAATATGAACTGCAAGTACATAAAAAAATAGAATCAATCAAGAAATTATCAATACAGCTTTGATTATCAATGTTTCTAATATTATATTCAGAAAAACTGAATTGAAATCCCAAATCCCTTGATTCTTCAAACAACGTCATGTATATTTTCTATAGGCTATCATTCCATGCCTGGAATGACCTTCCTTACTCACCTTTATCCAAATAATTCCTTCCCTTCAAAGTGTCCTTAAATGTTACCTCCTTCATGAAGACTTTCCTGATCCTCCGGCTGCTTGTACCTTTCCCCTCCAATTTGTATTTATGTCCACAGTATCTATTCTGATAAAATATAAGCTGCTTTAGCTCAGGGATTTTTCATTTTAGTCTTTTTATTTTAAATACCTAATAGAGGGCCTCATACCTGTCAGATGCTTAGCAAATGTTAGATGACTGATCTGTTGATTGTGTTTTCTTTTATTAATTTGGAAGACAATTTTCTATAACTGCTGCTGTTAATATTCACTAAAATTCTCATTTATTATAAGCAAATAGAATTCTGCAAACTAAAAGTACATTAAATTTTATCTACATAGAATATTTTGTAAGATTACAATGAACCTACTGACACTATTTTTCAATGAACAGGTGAAATTTGTAATCATTATTTGATCTTTTCCCAAGAAAACATCTGTTTGCTTCACCAGGTAATTAACACAATTAACACATTTCAAATCATCTATACAAATGGTCCTTAAAAAATTCTGAATAAATCATTTCAACCACCTAGGTACTACAAGTTATGCAAATATGCCAATAATTCAGTTTAGCACTTCAAATGAAGTACCTACTATGAGCAAGTAATTAACAGATCTGGTTTACATTATGATGATGTTCTTTTCATCCCCACTTGTGATATAATGTCTCTCAAAGTCTGAAATGATTTTAATCCTGCCTCTTGCACTAAACTGTGTGCCCTTGGGCAACTCCCTTTTAACTTCTGTAGGCCTGTGGATCCTCTACTGTATAAACAAATGGGCCTAGGATAGATGATCTCTAAGGTCCACTCCACGTCTAAAATTTAAAAATTTGCTTTAGCCTTACTACGAGGTCACTATATGACCTGCAGGATGGCTCTGAAACTTGTATTTCATATGAAACTGAGTAAATCCTTTAAACTCCTTGATGTCAGTTTTTTTTAGCTGCACAAGGAAGAATTTTAGGCAACAACAACAAAAAGGTTTGTCATGCTGCAAGAAAAATTAGGTAAGATATAAAGCAGAGAAGTATATGCTCCCCAAAGGTATTCACCACTGAAATGGAGGAGATGTGAAGCAAAATTCAAGTTGAAGAAGGGTTCCTTATAGATGGCAAGATCCCAAAGATGCTCTTTTTGTTGATAACAAAATGCTGGCTATATCAAGCCCTAGAAAACTGCAGAACTTCTACAAAGACACATGCAGAACTTGACTGGACTACACACAAGATAAATGTGGATAAAGAATGTCTATAACATGCAGTTGGATAAACAGCATATAGAATTTGGACATCAATAGGTAGACCAGGGCACAGATAGTGAAAATGGACAATGAGTTGGGTCTACAATTAAATAGGAGGAGACTGGGCTGAATTACTTTCATAATATCACAAAAGTCCTTTAATTGCCCTAAACCTCTACAAGAAAAAAGGTTTCTATTTTACTAAAAAAAATATTCTACTTGTGCTATGTAGCTATGAAACATAGAAAACAATAATTTGTGAACTGAAAATGGATATCACACAGAGGTCAATGGAAAGACATATGGTAGGTGTAAGCAGGCTGTTATGTAATAATTGAGGAGTCTAGAAGAACATGAGTTAAAGGTGTTTTAAGGGAAATGTATGATGGAAAAAAATGACGAACTGTTTATATGTTGATGGTGAGAGATAAAAAGTGGGTGCCCCAAGTATTCCATTGGTACCCTCAAGACATCAGGAAAAAGTAAAGAGGGCCTCCAGCATGCTGGGTGGAGACATTAAGATAGCATAAACTTTCTCTTGATAAGTTTAATTTTCCTGGTTCAGATGATCTACATCTTCCAGTACTCTAATTCCTGGCAAATTTCTGGAGTGTTATTCAAGAGATGGTTAATCAACATGTAGAAAAGGAAACCACATAGAGTGAGCATAGTTTCATCAAAAAGAAGTCATGTGGGGTGGCCAGGTAGCACAGCGAGTAAGAGCACCGGCTCCAGTGTTGAGAAGACCTGGAGATCGAATCCCGGGCCCAGACACTTAGCATCCACCCAGAAACACCTGGCCATGTAACCTTGAGCAAGTTACTTAACCCCAATTGCTTAGGAGTGGCCAGGTGGCTCAGCGAGTAAGAGCACCGGCTCCAGTGTTGGGACGACCTGGAGATCAAATCCTGGGCTCAGACACTCAGCACCACACCCAGAAATAACTGGCCGTGTAACCTTGAGCAAGTTACTTAACCTCGATTGCTTAAAATAAAAAAAAAGAAGTCATGCAAGACCAACTGTAATTCCCTTTTTTTTTTTGGCAGTGTTACTAAATTGATATATCTAGGTAGTGCTAAAAGACACAGTTTAGGTAGATTTTAGCAAAACATTTAATAAAGTAGCATGTAATTCTCATGTAAAATATGGAGAAATGTGGAATAGACAACAATATGGTAAGATGGTTTTTAGAAGTTGTTGACTGGCCAAACCCAAAGGGCAGTAACTCATGATTCAATCTCTAGGTTTAACATTCTAATAAACAGCTTAGATCAGAGGTCAGTCACATTGCCTGCTTGCAGAAACATTCTCCACTTCCTGAACCAGATTAAAATGTAATTGGAAAATATTTAACAAAATAAATAATAATACAATAAAACATAGATAACATTACATTTTCAAACTAAGACAATATGTGGCTGGCAGGGATTCTTATGTACAGATTGGTGGTCCCTATGAAAGAGGAGGGCATCCAGGATGATGTTGGGTCTTGACTTCATGCCATATAAAGATTAAAGAAACTAAAGATGTTTAGAGTCTGAAGATGAGAAGACTCAGAGAATGTATGACAACTATGTTTAAGTATATGTAAAATTGTCAAGTAGACAATTTTTGGAGTGAAAGGGCAAAATTGCGAGCTATGGTTGGAAGTTGCAAAGAATCCACTTTAATCATGATGTAAGAAAATATTTCAGAATAATTAGAGTTATCCAAAAGTGGAGTGGGATACATTGAGAGTTGATGGGTTTCCCTTTCAAGCAATGCCTGGTTGACTACTTGTCAAATATGCTGTAGAAATGATTCTTTTGGGGCATTATGGCTACTGAAATCCTTTCCAATTTTGAAATTCTGTAATTATGTGACTAGTGGTCTCTGAAGGTCACTTCAAACTCTAAAATGCTATGATCTTATAAATCTGGTTCTAATGTTCATTCTTTAAGTTTGGAATGATGCCAACTGGGAAATAAAGGAAAAAGAGATAAGAATCTTCCAACCTACTTAGGGTTTGAAAGGAAGCTCCACCTCAAATGATAAAGTTATAACTAATGATATTAAAATTTCAAAGACCAAAATATTTTATTCAAGAGAAGAATATAAAAATCATATAAAGAGAAGGGTATGGAAGTTAAACCTTACCTACATAAAAGGACTAAAAAAATCTCAACAAACCTTTCATTTAAATTATGACCCCATTATGGAAAGTTCATATTTAGTCCTTGTCTTTTTTGATGTTTGTACTTGTAACATTAAAATCCATTACACGATTATCATTCCAAATATTTAGAAAACATTAAACAATTTGAAACAGGGAATTTGAGAATAGTAATAGGGGAAAACTGCATAGACATAACGTGTCTGACACTTCATGTTTTCTTTAATACAATTCTTGAGTCACTGCTACAAAATGACAAGAGGGGATTCTACTTATGAACAAAATCAGAACCTAATTCAATAAGGCATTTCCATTTCTTTGTATAGTTACATAGGGGAAGTGATACTCTTTAGACCTATGTATGTAAACACTGCAATAATTCTCTTTTTTTGAATCAGAAATGCAACTACAGCAACAAGCACCTAACAACATTGTAAGAGCTTGTTTTATGAATCTGGCCCCTACTCAAGAAGTTACATTGAAAAGTCTTTTAATCACCTTCTGATCAGAATTTACTGGATTGCATTTAAGTTCAAGTTCAAGGGTATTAAAATGTATAAAGGAGACTGAAAAAGTGGCTGGGTTATAGATTTTAACTTCTTAACTAGAAAATTGACTCAAAATAGATTTTCTAATTTACAATGAATCAAAAGAGAAAACATTAGACCATAGCAAAAGTGGCACAAATGTATCAAAAAGCAAATGAATAAACATTTGAGAAGATTTATTATTAGAAATTGCAATAAATTTTGGAAAGATGAATTGATTTTAGTTAAAAGGTATAACTGACAATTTATTGGGCGGGAAGATGCATTATTTTCCAATTGTTATCCACCTACAGTAAAACTGATTTGTGTCCTATTGTATTTTATGGAAAAGGAGAGAGCAACTTTCAGTGATTTAGATTAAATGTATTAATCATAACCAAGCACTGTGAACTATATATCTACTATTAAAGAAGATTTTTGACATTTAATTCTGTAGCAATATTTTGGCTCTGTACCACTCTTCCTAAATCCAATTCCTGCTACAGTTGGCAGATTTCTCCCTTTTAATTTTATGAGGCTTAAAGTAGCATTTAACCACCCATGCGGTAAATAATGCGGGATTAGAAATATTTAGTGTTTTGTTTCCCTTTCAAGAGTAGTAATCCATCAAACCCAAAAATGCTCTCTAAAATTTTTCTACATTTTTGGCAATCTTTAATATATGATACCATAAAACTATAAAATTAAATAAAAAGCACTGCATAGATGGAATGCATTTGCTTTTTCAGGAGGACGGCATGAACCTAAAGCAACAAGCAAAGTTCACCCCAAAGCAGAATTAGGAACATCTTAATGTTGAGCAAATAAAAATCCAAAGTAAAAAAGGGAGAAATATTATATAATTGTGACATTTCCTCTCAGTTGCTTATCCCTTGATAAGCAATCTTAATGTACAAATAATTTCTAGGTACTCACCTTTCAAAAATAATTTAAATTGCAATTATATCAAGAGAAAATAATTTCAGCTAAAATGCTTAAATAGAGGAATATAAAAATTCATTGTTTCTATACTTAATTCTATTGAGAAGCAAAGCAATCATGAGAGTTGTTATTAGTCAAAAGTTGCTACTATTCCCTTGCTTGGTTTTAAAGCACTAATATAATTTAGTTTTATACTTGATACAAGGATTTGCTTCTCTTTAAGGAATGATTTCATTGGAGAATAGAAGATATTTCATTCTTTAAATCAATATAAAAAAACAGAGCACAGTTATCACTTAGAGTGATAATTTAAAATATAAAATCAAGTTTTCCTAACTTTAAATATAACTTATAAAACCTCCTATTAAGATTAAACAAAGGCAGTAGTGAATAAAAGAAGTTACAATAGTAACATGATAGCTGTGTATGGTGGTTTGAGATACATCAAAGTAATAAAGTAACCTGTCAGATGAGTAATTATCTATGTTTAATCTATATGTAAAACAAATGGCCCAGAAATGAATAAAGTCTGTAATTCACTCAAGGCACAGTGACACCATAAACCATACAAGATCAAAAATGTCTGTCTGGTCTCTTAACATATTCGTGTCTTAGTCCACTTAAAAAAATGGATAGGATGGATAACTAGAAAAAAGAGCTTATGCCCTCATTGAACAGAAAAATAAAGACATGCTTACAAAATTGGACAATATATGTGTACTAATAAGAGTAATGATAGAGGGGCGGCCAGGTACCACAGTGAGTAAGAGCACCGGCCCCAGAGTCGGGATGACCTGGGATCAAATCCGGGCTCAGACACTTAGACACCCAGAAACACCTGGCCGTGTAACCTTGAGCAAGTTACTTAACCCCAATTGCTTTAAAAAAAAAAAAAAGTAATGATATACTTCATTTCACACACAAAAAAAATCACTTTATGATGAAATCCTAGGGTCAATGATTAAATAATTATTCTAGTAACAAGTATTATAGATACTAGATGGTTGGAGGTATTATTTTTTGAAAGATGGTCCCTATCTTATGGAAAGCCGAATTCCAGAAAGACAGAAAAGTTATTTGAGTAACAAATGTATCGATTACAAAGCTTCATTGAAAGAAAATGGTCACCAAGGATCGTGCTTCTGAATTAAAAAATGAATTGGCTTAGTCCATCTGTTTTTAAATGCTCCAGTGCTGTAATAGGTTAGTGTTCCTGGGAGTAGTTTTAAGGAATGTGACTGGTTAAGAGGGAAAAGGGGTGATACTGACAAATCTGGAAAGGATAATGCCAACTTTGTAGCCTGCATTAAATTATGGTTGACAGCAAGTCTTAGAAACCATTTACGAGGCTAAATTAAGGATCAGACAAAATAAGACTCTCCCTAAGTCTTCTTACAGAATTAAAACTCAATCAAACCTTGAAATGGGTAATTGTTAGAGGTAGCTGTTAGAGGCCAAAGTCACAGAGGCAAGTAAATCTCTCATTTTTTTAAAATGGTATTTTCAATGAAAATTGAAATCCTTGTTAAGGATCATTTGGTCTATAGCTGAGAATACAGAATATAACTGAGAATAATAGGTTTATAGCTGAGAATAGAACAGTGAGATAGTATTAATAACAATTATTTTATTTAGTATTCTAAGGCAGAAAAAGGAAGTAACTAACATAAATAACAGTAATCAACAAAGATCCTACCATTCAAATAAAGTTTGAGGGATAAGAGTTTAGCATACAGCAAATTTACCTGGTCTTTCACAATCTAGCTCCAATCTGCCTTTACAGAATGCTTTCACATTATGTCTCTCCCCTTCCTCTCCCACCCCTCCAATCAAAAGTAAAGTCAAACTAGTCTACTTGCCATTCCTTTTATATACATCTCTCATCTTTGTGCCTTTTCCAATCAAGGCTCAGCTGAAGTTTCACTTCGTATAGAAAGCCTTTCTTGTTAACTCTTTTCACCCTTAGCCCCACCAATTCCCAAACTAGAAATTACTTTGTATTTGCCTATTTTTTCAAAATCTCCAAGTAAGAAAGTTAAGTCCCAATAACAGAGATGGTTCATTTTTGTCGTTGTGTAATCAATGTCCACCTAGCACAGTGCCTGCCACACAGTAGATAAGTTAAATAAATGACTGTTGGATTGAACTGAATCTAAGAAGGTAAACTCCAAGGGCAGACACTACTTCATTTTTGTCTTTGTATTTCAGTGCCTATCTAGCACAGTGTCTGGCTCATAGTATATGCTTAATACATGACTGTTGAATTGAATTGAATGGGTGTTAGAGTGATAGTATGGAAAGGAAGGAAGAAAGGTCATGTCTACATGCTGAGGAAAAAATTAAATAAAGTCAAACAATGGGCTGGAATTATTCATTGGTTGTCTGAAACAACAAAAACATGGTTTTTTATTCAATGATTAGACTAAATTTTTGACGGAATTGTTTGGACATTTTGTTGACCTATAAGTGCAAGCAGCATAAAAAGTTTATGTGAATTATAAAAAAAAAAAAAGGCAAGAGAAACATATACCTTGCCTGTGAGGGTCAGCATTAGATTTGAATCAGAAGACCTGGGTTTGAATACCAGTGGAGACACTTATATGCTATATGACATTAGCAAGTCACTTTACTTGTATAGCTCTCAGTTTCTCCATCTGTAAAATGGGAAATAATTCTACTAACAAATGATTTTGATGAAAGTGCTTTGTAAAAAGAAAGGGCTATACAAATCTGAATATTATTATTTGTCAGTAGCTAAATACTCTGCCTTTCTAATATTATAGTACCTTTCACTTGAATTTTTCAGTTTTCAGCATAAAAAGGAAAAAAAAAAACACCAACAGATATACAGAGTGGGGAGGTAGTGTGACAAAGAAGACAGAGTACTCTATTTGGAGTCAGGAAGGCCTGGTTTCAAATATTTAGCCATGTGCAAGATTTTTAACTTTTACAAATCTGTATTCTCATCTGCAAAATGGAAATAATTCTGTCTTTAGGAATTACCTCACATGATTGTTGTGAGATTCAAACAAGAATGTATGTAAATGTAATTGAGAAATAAGATATACAGGCACTGGGGCATAGACATCCACTGGAGAAGTCGAAAGGGGTATGGGAGAAAATATGGGAGAGAGCATATTGGAGGAGAGGATATCCTGTGGGATTGCTATTTTGGGGGGGTGGGTAGGGGAAAAACAGG
This sequence comes from Petaurus breviceps papuanus, assembly GCF_028583685.1. NCBI lineage: Eukaryota > Metazoa > Chordata > Mammalia > Diprotodontia > Petauridae > Petaurus > Petaurus breviceps. The sequence goes on along the minus strand of NW_027187317.1, from coordinate 5,515,617 downwards.
GAGAAAATTTGTAACTCAAAATCTGGCAGAAATGAATGATGTAAATCAGAAGTTAATAAAGCATTTGGAAAAAAAAGAAAAAAAGAATGTATGTAAAGAACTTTACATGACTTAAACTTTCTCTCTATACAGACATACACGCACACGCACACATATATGTTGGTTATTACTCTCCTAGAGTACCCCAAATTATTGTCCTTGCAGGATAGTCCCATGTGGCTTTTTTTTAATAACAGAAAAATAAAGCCGATCCATCACATACTTTGACTTAATGTCCCAAGAGTTGTGATAGATTGAAGCTGATTTATGCATTCTTAATTTCTGATTTCTATTTACTGCTTGAACAGCAACATAATCTTACTATGGAAAAAGGAGGGGTTTACTAAAGTAATTTTTAAAACAATCTTTCACTATAGTCTCATTTATTAAAATGATTTATTTGTAATGTAAATTTTTATATCACACATGTGAATTTTTTTTAATGTGTAAGCATATACTTCCCACTACATATATCAGAGATGTACCTGGCTACATATAAGTGAGAATACAGTCACCAAACATCATGAATTCAGCAGAACCTAGGACCTTGTCATTATTAGCATTGTGCTAAAGTCCACTACTTTAAGCAAGAAGGTACTGACACACACACAACTTCATTCTCATTTCTTTCCTTTCTCCAAGGACCTATATTATCTTCTCTCTGTTCCCCCACTAATTTTCTTTTTAGAAATGCTGACAGTCTGTATCAATGTCTTTTCTTTCATTCATGCTCCATTTTTGTCTAAATAAATTCAGTTAGAGGTTACATGCAGTGTCTTCTTCTGAGCTTTAATCTTTCTCCTAATTTGGGGATTTAGACTTTTTCTCTAATGAGTCAATGAACTGACTGTAAACAGATTGCTGATTCAAAAAGGATTCCCAAATTTGCAACTAGTTGATTTCTTTCTATTATGAATCTTTCAATTTCATTTTTATGAAGTTGTTGATGATATTGTTTGTATGCCTTCTAATTCTTTCTTTTAAAATCACAGACTATATATATATATATATATATATATATATATATATATATATATCAAAGAATACAAATAATTTAAACTTTAAAATCTATTATCTTAACCCTAAACCATATTTTCTAACTTTCCTTCTCCTCATACTACCCCTATTCCCACCTTCTGGCTTCACTTATAGTCACCATTAATACTGATTTGATTCTTTCTTTAGTATGTCAGCTGGCTTGTCAGGGGTTAAAGACCAGTTAATTGAAAGTTTACAGTTGGGAAACCATAAAAGGGATGATCAAGAAGATATCATTAGGAGCAGCTAGGTGGTGCAGTGAATACAGTACCAGCCCTGGAGTCAGGACCTGAGTTCAAATCTGGCCTCAGACACTTAACACTTACTAGCCGTGTGACCTTGGGCAAGTCACTTAACCCCAACTGCCCTGCGCTCCCCCCTCCAAAAAGCAGAAAAAAAATTTTTTTTTAATTTAAAAATTAAAAAAAAGATATCATTAATTATGGTCCCATATGTCTACTTTCTCAATTCCAAAAAGCCTTTAAAAATGATCTACAGAGATATTAAGGTATGCTTAATGAAAATATGAGAAAGTAACTGAAAAATTTTTGCTCATTATTTTGACATCTTTATAGTCACACAAATGACTGAAAGGTGTAAGGTATTCAAAAGAGCAAAATGTAGACTTAAAGGCTCTCCAACAAGGTATTTTCCATATGCATGCATATGGGAAGGGATAAAAAGGAGAGAAAATTTGGAACTCAAAATCTTGTGGAAGTGAATGTTGAAAACTAAAAAAAATAATTAATTTTTTAAAAAAAGTAGGACAAAGTTGTATCTAATTTTTTTTTACCTGTCCCATCATGCATATAGCCCAGTTTTCTGTAGGCACCTAAAAATATCTATTTAATTGAACTGAAGAATTTAATTTTCATCATGAATTAGCAAGCTAAAATTATTCTATAAACGGTACAGAGAGTTATGTTTTCCTTTTTGTTATGAGAATGACTGATAAAGCTAGGAATAGGAGAAATGATCTGTTGTACTATAAACCATTCAAAATAGAGAATTTGTCTCAACCAAATTAATAAAACATGGTCATGATGTTTTGGTGATGAGATTATCAAAATAACTATGACATCCAGAATACTTCAATATAATGATATCTGCTTCAATGGAATTTACCTATAAAATCAAATTTTTCAACTGTATTTTTCACCAATAGTTTTTTGTTTAATGAAGACAGATTTGCTTCTACTGTTAAATGATGCTTGTATCCATAAAAATACAACTAGAGACCAGGGGCGGGGAACCTTAGGCCTTGAGGCCATATGTTGGTCTTCTAAATCCTTAAGTGTGGTCTTTTGATAGAATCCAAGTTTGGTAGAACAAATCCTTTTATGGAGGGGATTTGTTCTATGAAGTTTGGATTCAGTCAAAGGGCTGCACTTGAGGACCTAGACAGCCACATGGGGTCTCATGGTTGCAGGTTCCCTACCCCTGAATTGGACAAAACTTTATTAAGTATCTCCTATAGGCAAGGTAACATATAAGGCAATAGAAATGCAAAGACAAAAACAAAATAGGTTCTGAGTTGTGTTTTGGAGGAAGTTACTGGTATAAACAAGGCAAGAAAAGACTGCACTGCAGACATAAAGTGAACCAACTATATAAATGCAAAGAGGCAGGAGTTGTAATCCCAGGTATAGGGAATAGGTAATAAACTAATTTACCTGTAACAGTTAAAAATATAACAAAAAGCTACCAAGAGCCAAACAAAGATTTTAAATGTATAGCTCAAATTTTGGTTCAATGTTATATACAAATATGCCAAGCCTTAAGAAAATCAAATATATGAAAACAAAAAAATTACCAAAAACATATGGAAGGAATATTTTCATAGTTGTTCTTTAAAAGCAGGAATTTATTGATATATTCCTCTAATTATCTCCCCAATGTTTTTCAATTATGTCTAGATTTACCAAAACTAACAATATATTTCAGAAGTATACCAATTATATATACAAGGTAATGCTAACATTGAAATGAGACTGCTTCTGATTTCATGTTTATGCTACATATAAAGTTATCTGATAACTGATTATAAACATAGAAGGGCTGTTAGACTAACACACAGGCAGAAGAGATCATTTCAGATACCATCCCACTGTTACTGATAGGTAACCCACAGTTTTGGAGACAACTTTTACAATATTGGATATGATAACTGGGGTAAAACTACATGCTAGCCTCTACAGTTTCTATTGGAAAGAAATTGGCACTAATGGTTATACTACACATGACCCCTTTACATAACAATTCTAAGGCAAAACATGTAGTACAAATATCCACAAATAATTTGACTTGGAATTACAAACTAGAATTTATATAGGGGAGCTAGGTGGTACAATAGAGTGCCAGGCCTGGAGTCAGAAAGATTCATCTTTCTGAGTTTAAATCTGGTCTCAGACTCTTACTAGATGTGACACCCTGGGCAAATCACTTAACCCTATTTGTCTTAGTGTCCTTATCTGTAAAATGAGCTGGAGAAGGAAATGTTTTGTAATTTCTTGTTTTTAAGTATTGCTGTTATCCTTGTTATTTTTCCCACTGTTTTTATTGCTGATTTATTTTGTGAAAGATGTACACTAAATTTTTGTTTTATGTCTACATCAAAAGTATTTAAAGAAATACTAGTACCATTTAATGTAGTTATGGAACCAGTGATTGCATAGTAGGCTGTACCCAGGAGGTTATGTTCATTTTTGTTACATATGCAATGAACTCACAACTTAAAAAAAACTCCAAATGGGATCACAAAAAGTTGGACATGACTGAAAACAACTTGAACAACAATAATTTATTTATAGACCAATGATCATTGAATTAGAATCTGGAGAGATGAGTTCTAACTCACTTTGTCACTAACTAGGTGTGGTACCTTTTCACCTAAGCTCATAAGGGGTCAGTTTTCTCAACTTTAAAATGATAGGACTGGATCATAGGATTTATACAATTGTATTACTTAAGACAACATGGATCCAGCCCCAATTGTGCTCTTAAAATGATATGCACTCATGTTATGTATATTACATATTGGTTAACCAAACATTCTTGGGATAACAGGTACATGTATATGTAAATGTATATATGTCTGTGTGTGTATGTAAATACACACACACATAAACAAATATAAAGCTACTAAAGTTTAAAACTTTACTAAAGTCTTTTGGGACACCCTGTATATATTTCAAGGAATACTGAAAAATAACATCAGTTATAAAAATTCTCTAAGATCTTTTTATTCTTATTTCTCTGAGATGAATATATCAAGACATAATTATGTCTCAAATTATTTTAGGCAGAAACAGATATCTAAAATAAGTGAAGAGCTACAATGACATTATTATTTTCAATGGCTCTTCTTATACCAGTATATTTCTATAACAACTTTCTCCCCAACGATCTCCATTAGACTCCAGATACAATGATGTACTTTGCTACAGAAGAATAGTCATGACTAATCTATAATACTCAAGGCAAAGGATTCTTAATCCAAGGTCCACAGAATCTGTAGACAGATTTCAGGGAAACTGTGAACATGGATAGGGAAAAAAAATTACATCTTTATTATTACTAACCTTTGTTTTCACTGGTAATCCAATGTATTTCATTTTATGTAATTTAACTTAAAACATTATTCTGAGAAAAGGTACACAGACTTCAAAAGATTGCCACAGAAATCCATGACACACAAAAAGGTAAAGAACCCTGCTGTAAGGAATGATGACCTTGGACAAATCATTTGCTCTCTCTCAACCTCAGATTTCTCATCTGTAAAATGACAGGGATGATCACCAAACTTCTTTCAAGCTCTAAAGTGTTATGATTTGATGAAATGCACATTGAAGCTGTCTGAATTTGAGGCTCTTTATAAGTTATAGAAAAATTCTCTATATTTATCAAAGGACATTAAAAATTAAAAAATACCTTTAGGTTTATATTTGAAGGAAATATAAAATCGTTGGAAGCTACTTTAGTAATGTGACAAGGGAAATAAAACTTGAAAAAAAATAGAGGCTAACACTTGATTTTGTTATCTGCATTTATTCAGTTCACACTATGTAATAAAAATTAATAATACCCACTAGGAATCATGTACTAAGTGTCAAATGAATACAGAATACATCAAGGATGGAAATGCATAGAAAGTGATCACTGAGGAAGGGGTGGATAGGGAAGCATGGTTCCAATGGGGCTTCAGGTAGGCTTTGAAGTAAGGGTAGATCTTAGGAGAAGCAAAGATCATCATCAAGGAAGACAAATGTGATATTGCAGTATGGACAAAGATGGGGCTGTGCACTGCATGTCTGGGTTAATTATTTTAAAAGGGAAGCTGAAGTAGATGGTACATAGGAGGGAGTAGGAAATTGAGGTAGAGACATAAATAGAGATCAAATTACAGAGTAATGTTTGACTGTAGCCCTAAAATATAAGCTCCTTGAGGGCAGTGACTTTTGTTTTATTTTTGTCTTAATATTGCCAGTGCCTGATACATAGTAGGTACTTAAAAAGTTTCCTGAATTAACTTACATAAACTAAGGTTTAGATTTTATACTATAGATGGGCAGAAATCACTTAAGCTCCCTTAACAAGTGATTTTTATGTGCAAATGAAATTTTACAAAAATCTGTATGTCAATGGGATGTAGGATACAATGAAGGGGAAAAGATTGGATGCCAGAAGACTATTTAGGAGTCAGTTATAATTACTCAGGTATGAGATGGGAATAAAAACTTGGGTATTTGCAGTGGGACTAGAAAGGAAGGGGTCATTGGAAGACATTTGACAAAAGAAGTGATGGATTTTGATGACTAATAAGATAATGTGAGTTAAGAGAGAGAACAAAGGATAAATTATTTTTTTTAAATTTCAAGTTGGGAACAAGAAAAAAAACTTCCATAAAACTTTTCTAAGTTTTTTTCTAAGGAAAAGCAACATAATTAAATATATTTAAAACAAGAAACATCCACTAAGTGAAGGCCATATGTGTTTAATTCAATCTACATATTAGGTATTTCTATGATATTAGTAAAGTCAGAGCTAGAAAAATTGAAGTTACAAAAGGATCCTGAAAAATAAAGTGAAGCTTTACATTTTGATACCATAATTTCTAAAGTAAGAAGAGTCAAGAATCTATATAACTTCAGTAAACTAAAAGGCATCCAGAAGAACAAATACTTGGTACCAATTCAAAGAACATGTTTAATTTAGTTCTAAGAGGTAAGTTGTCTGGATGTTAGGAAAAGCAGTTATATGGAAGATGCTTTTTGTGGGCTAATTTCTGTGTTAGCCAATAAATAACTTGAAAAAAATTCAAGAGGAAAATTATGGCTTTTGTTTCTAAATACTTCAAGATCTCAAACCAATTTATCTGGTATATGTGGAAATGATCAATACCCACTTCTATTTTCTGTGAATTGTTTATGTTCTGGCCAATTCTGAATAAAAAAAACATGCTTTAAAAGTTATCAACTTTACCTTTGCTCGTTTAAAGTTCTAGTTTTCAATTTAGAAACATCAGTGCTTCCTTTCAACATACCTGATTATAGGTAACTAATACCTGTAAACATTACCTTGGGCAATGTTTCTGGCAATGGCAGAAAAACCTGTTTAATCTACATTACTTCCATGTACATTCATAGTTCTTCAAATTGACCTTCAGTTGGAGGATTTTCAGGCAACTACAGTAAAGTAAGTGCTTGTTAAATACTACTTGGAAGTGTTCTACCCATCATTGATTTTGAACTTTTCTGATATTAGATATCTGACATATCTGAAGGCAAATTAGAAAACTGAGTTTTATAGACCATCAGAATAATTCTATCAGCAACATAAAAGGCAGAAACCCAGAGTTGAAGCTTCTTAGAAAGTAAAATGTTTGCAGCATTTCTGTTTCTTTGAATTGGATGACAAAAATAATGGATACTCTGGCAATGTCACCACCCTTTTAAAGGGCAAGGTGGAAAAGATGGCATGTTGTCTCCCTCTTTAAGAGTCAAATGGTTTTCAACCTGTAGTCTTAATATCAATGAATGAAAACAGTACAGCTGTGGTACATATTTATAGGGGGCTTCATACTTAGAACATTAGACAGAATGCAAGTTTTAAAAGACGAAAATCGATATGTGAAACATTTTATAGAAACTCAGAATATGTGTTCCAACCTTGACTTTCTGAAACTGGTCCTAAGTACACTCATGTCTCCAGATTATAAACAGAAAGATTATCTAGGAATACTTTTGCAAAAGGAAAAAGATTAAAAGCAGAAATGATTATACTTTGAAGCCCTCATGAAATTATAATAAAAAGAATTACTTCAACATAATATTATCTTGTTATCAATGGAAATGGGCAAATTGTCTAAATGACCCCTCCAAGGATAAAAATAATTCTGAATACATCACAATTCCAGTTCACTAGTGATACTAAGGACTGAATAATATAGAATATTCTACAATTAATAATTAAGAATGTGCAAAATTGTTGAAATTCAAAGTAAAAAACATTAATTATAATGTTATCCTTTGTATTCCAACCTGATTTATGGAAACACTTTGCATTTTGAGTACTTCTCCAGTAATTCTGATGGATTTCCATTAAACTAACCACATTCTCTTGAATGATCCTTTGAATAATCCAAGGGACTCAGATGTGATACCAAGGTGTGTTGACCAAATTCTGGGATATAACCTTGGAATTTGACAGGCTATGAAGTGATTTGAACCAAAAATTTTAGAGTCATTTGCGTAGTGTTTAAGACCAATAAACTCAAATATAAACAGATCCTTGTAGACTGCACATTGAACACAAATTAATAGAATCTATATTGTATTATATTTTCATTTATTCTGTTAAACATTTCCTAATTACATTTTATTCTGGTTCTGGCCAAAGCAGTATAGACAACATTTATGGCATTTAGCCTAAACATATAATAAGAAATGAAAAGGAAAAGATGCAAGATATATTAAAAAAGAAGACCAGTAGGCTAAATTTCTGTCTATATGTGGGGCCCTTTCTAAAAGAATTATGTTTTACTATACAGGTAAGAATTAAATATTTAAATACAAAGCATGTATGTATATCTAAAATATCATAGATAGAAAATCTATGGAATGGCTGAACAAACTGGCACATGAATGTAAGGGCATATTTACTGCACCTTAGGACATGATAAATATGAAGAATACAAAGAAGCATGAGAAGACATATGGACTGATACAGAATGAAGTAGAATCAGGAAAAAAGACATATACATATATATGTGGAATATGGTATATGTGTATATAAACAGAAATATATGTATGTATTTATATGTGTATATTTAAATATATGATTATAATGTAAATTGAAAGACTATCAACAACAAAAAGAAAATTAATGACTGCATGATTTTAATGACCAATCCTGGAGAACAGAAATTCACCTCTTTTGATTTTTTGCAGAGGTAAATTATGAGAGTGGAATATAATATACATTTGATTCATGTGTTTCTTAGTTTTAATGACCTGGTTTTTTTTCTTCTTCTTTTTAAATTCTTTGTCACAAGGAAAGGTTCTCTGGGAAGTGGAGAAGAGAGAATATATCTGGAAATGAAGGTGACATAAGACAAAAACTATTAAGAAAAATAACCCACAATGAAAATTGTATTTTGCAGCAGGGGTATTATAGTCTGTCAAATGATAAGAAATATTATTTGTGGTATCTGTGGTCTGAGAGGAGAGCAAAAAGCCTCTGAGACTGCATAAATTTTGGCTTACCATCTAAGGAAAAACAATGAAGTTCATAAGTTTTAAACATTATTCATTGAAATTTACTTTATAACCACTAAGTCAGATGAACTATCTCAACTTCAAGTGATAACACCTGAAAATGAGAGTCAACTCTAATATTAAGAAGGATATAATGTAATATTATTATAGAAATGTGAGTATTTCTTAAAGAAATGTCTAATTGTATATGTTCTCAAAAATAAATATACAAGTGACAATATCATAATTAATGCTTTTTTACTCTGAATTTAAAAATTTTACAGATTCTCGATTACAGAATATTCTGTATTGCTTTCCTTAATCTTTAGATATCACTAGTGTCTCAGAATTTTCTTTTATTCAGAACTGTGAGTTTCCCTGTTAGCCCAGGTTTCAAAGTACCACTCTCCCTTGCAGGCAGCTTTGACATACAGGAGCATTATTAAGTATGTTTGGACTCCTGTGAAGCCTAAATGTACTCAGCTTTACAAGGAGATTGGAATAGGAGCAGGTATGTTGCAGTATTTACACACAAAAAGCAAATTTCTAGAAAGATTCAGGTTCTGCTTGTGGGGATCCTTGAATGGCTCTATCCTGAGTTATATGTAAGATGAAACATCTGGTAAGTTGTTCATTTGGGCATCTGACAATAGAAGAATGCAAGAATTTCCTATGTTAACTTTTATTCATACCATGAAATAAAGTAGTATATACAAAGTGACTGTTATGTTTTAATTGAAATGCCATCCCTTTGTTCATTGAGAAAGTCCTTTATGACGTACCTGATATATTATCCATAATTATCTCTAATATAAAGTGATTAAAATCTATGAAATTGTTAAATATTTTTAAGATGAGTGGTATCAATAAACATATTGACTTGCTTTATAAAAAAAAATTATTTTAGAGTATGAGTTAAAGGTGAAAAAGTAAGCCTAATTTATTTCAGAGCTGATTTCAATGGAATTTTATAAAGAAAATATATTAAACTATGTTGAAAATGTGCAACATATGCAAGTATGATGTCACTTTTGACAATGTGGTAAATATTTCACTAAGCAAAATCATTATCACCTTCAAAAATAACATGTACCAATTTTTTCTAAAATTCACTACAGTCTTGAAGAGAACATAACATTCTACCTTGAAAAAAGTAATAGGAAAGGTCTTTAGATCTGAAACTAACTTTACATTCAAATACACGGGTTATGATTTAATTTAAGGTAGTGTAAGCTCTTTAGTAGAGACACAGAAAACCAATAATATTTGTTCTTTTGAGATCATCCTTACTATATTAATAAATTCCTAAATCTTTCTCTCCCTGTCTCTCTCACATACACACACATACACACACACAAATATATATTTTTTGCTTTTTACAAAGTATTCCAAAAATTTTTAAGGTTATAAATAAGCATCCACATATGCTGATTAACTTAACAATAAAATGTTACACTTCTCTGAATAAATTAGGATAAATGTGACATGAGCTTGAATCCCACCTCAGATAACTTAAAGTATTATATAAATGTCTCTTAGTAGACAGTTCCATCAGATAGTAGACAATAAAACTGCAATTAAGAGCATAACTCTGGTTTAAATGTGTTATTCAATATTTATTTTAATAATATAAAGAGAATTTTTTGACATCACATAAAAATTTTCTTTTATTTTAAATTATCCTAACAAAGGAACTCTAGAGAGACAAATGGTATGTGTAAATAGGCCATAGTACATCACCAATAATGTCATAAAAATACCATTAATGACATGTATGACCAAAAGAACAAAGTGGTCTAGCCATTTATGAAGTTCATAGCACAACAGACTGATAGCCTGAGATGTACTAGTACCCCAAAAAGGTATTAAAAGAATTGGAAGGTTCATTTTCTATGAAGAGTTTATGGAAGGACATAAGAAGCAGATTAGATGAAAAGTTGTATATATGCTATAGTCCACCAAAATGGTGGGGAATACTCATATTGAGATCATGGGTCTTTAAATAAATTAAAAGGAAGGTTTATATGGTCCATTTAGTAAAAAGAGATTCCACTTTAAATGGCCATTTTATAAACAATTATGACTCAGACTAAATATCACTTTCTAACTACATCGGAAGCAATCACATGAAAGAAAGATTGAAAATGAGATTTTATCAGGCACTTGGTTAGAATAATAATAAAAACAAACCCTAACCTATTTATGAAATCCATGCCATATTAATATCCAAATCCTAATCGAAATACCCAGCACATACTTTTTATTTAGCAGTTCAAATTTAAAGATATGTGGAACAAGTATAGGTGAGAAGCTAGGTGTTACAGTGAATAGAGAGCCCCAGAGCTGGAGTCAGGAAGTCCTGAATTAAAATACCAACTCAGACACTAACTAGCAGTGTAACTATGGGCAAGTAACTTAACCTGGGTTTGTCTTATTTTCCTCACTGTAAAACAGGTATAATAATAGTACCAACCTCCCAGGGTTGTTGTGAGGATTGATTGAGATGTAACTGCAAAGTGCTTAGCACAGTGCCTGACACATATTAGGTGCTTAATTATTATTCTTTTTTTTTTCTTTTTGGAGGGGGAAAGGTAGGGCAATTGGGATTAAGTGACTTACTCAAGGTCGCACGGCTAGTAAGTGTTAAGTGTCTGAGGCTGGATTTGAACTCAGGTCCTCCTGACTCCAGGGCCGGTGCTCTATTCACTGTGCCACCTAGCCACCCCTTAATTATCATTCTTATTAGATCACCAATCAATGATATTTTTATGGTTCCTTATATATCATGACAGTTTAAATTAAAGTTTACCACTTGGAATTATTTCCAAATATTTCTAAGCATTCTAATTTGATAAATATCTCAATTTTTTTTTTAAGCAATTGGGGTTAAGTAACTTGCTCAAGGTTACACGGCCAGTTATTTCTGGGTGTGGTGCTGAGTATCTGAGCCCGGATTTGATCCAGGTCATCGCAACACTGGAGCCGGTGCTCTTATTCGCTGTGCTACCTGGCCACCCCTAATATCTCAAAATTTTAAAATCACAGCAATGCAATTTGTTTTCTTTGAACATTCCTTTAAGTATTCTCATTTTCATTACACAAAAGAATCTTTATGTAATCTTTTAAAATTGAGTTGTCTACCTTACAATTTAAAAACTAAAACCTCCTTTGATGATTCTACAATTTAGCATAGTAGAATACAAATAGTGCTGGACTTGGAGCCTGAGGACATGGGCCCAAATTCTCGTTTTGCCACTTAGCAGCTGTGTGCCATTGGGCATGCCACTTCACCTGTTATATTCAGTTTTCTCACCTGGAAAATGAGGGATTTATACTACATGGTCTTTAATGTTCCTAGCTAGAACTACGAACCTAGATGCCCTTAACAATGAGGCAATTTCCTAATCTCATGATGGGGATTAACAGCAGCAATTTAAAGAATGTAAATTTTCTTTTTTGAAATGATTTATAACAAACAACACAATGAATATTATTTATCATATAGACTTACTTGAAATGAAAATTTATTGTTACATATTTTGAATCCTCTCATGTTCCGGTATGCACATGACATGCTTTTTTCTAACTTTGTATTTAAGTTTATGATATATTTTTATTTTCTCTATACTCTATTTGTGTTCTGGCATTTGAGTCTAAAATAAAATTTAAAAAAATTTTTTTGGTTCTGCTTTTTTTTTTAGTTTTACATTAATAATTTAAAGTTTTAATAAATACTTTATTGATGATAAAAATAGCTTGCATTTACATATCACTTTAAGATTTGAAAAGTGCTTCACAATTATTAACTTATTTTTATCCTCTCAAATCTGAGGCAGATACTATTATTATCTTCATTTTACTGATGTGGAAATGAAAGAAAAGGCTAAATGACTAGCCCAAAGTTACATAGCTAATAAATGTCCTAAATTGGATTAGAATTCAGGTCTTTTTCTGACTATACATGTCCAACATGCTATCTAATGTACCACCCAGCAGCTTAATGAATTCTTCTCAATACAAATTTCTATCTTTATTTTATTTTTTTGACAAAAATTTCTTTAGTTTTTGCTACACTCACCTATTCACTGTTCCTCCAACTCCCATTTCTTTCTTCAGTCAGTCCCAACTCAGGTGCTGATAGAGCTAGATATATGTAATATCACCAACAGAATATATCAACTATGTAAAGTCTTAAGTAGAGTGTTTCAAAATAGGTTATTCTGGTTAGCTCAATGGTTGGGAAAAAAAAGTTAACTGAAAATTTATCTTCCTTTCCCTTAAGAAAAAAAAAATTACTATTTTGCTCTAGTGACAGTTTAAAATGTTGAATATAAGTAAATCTCTGACAATTAAGAAAATTCTTACTAAATACCTACTTTAAACAATACACAAAAAATAATGTAGACAGTATAGAAGTCAAATACAAACTAATCCAGGGCACTTCCCGAATAGTTTTTTTTTCTTCTTTAAATCTCTACTTTTTTTTTTTTTTTTGGTCTTTTTGGAGGAGGGAAGGCAGGACAATTGGGATTAAGTGACTTGCCCAAGGTCACACAGCTAGTAACTGTAAAGTATCTGATCCACATTTGAACTCAAGTCCTCCTGACTCCAGGGTTGATATTCTATTTACAATGACACCTAGCTGCTCCTTAAATCTCTATTGTTTAGCTTTCACTTATATCACTCCTCTAAAGGCAGCTAGCTGGTAGAGTGGATAGAGTGCTGGGCCTGGAATCAGGAAAACCTGAGTTCAAATCCAATCTCTGACATTTACTGGCTGTGTGACTCTGGACAAGTCACTTAACTTTGGTTTGCCGCTGTAAAATGGGGATAATAATAGCACCTACCTCACAGGATTATTTTGAGGACCGATATTAATAAAGGATTATATTTATAAACTGAGAATAATATTTGAAGGTATATTTATGAGGATTATAAATCCCTCAGCATAATGCACTAAAAAAATTAGGTATTAAATAAATGCTTATTCCATCCTCTTTCCCTCCCCTCTAAACATTGGGTGTGGAAATGAGAGAGAAATATTTAAAGATTCTGTTTCCTTGGGTTTCTATTAACTCAGCTTTTGGTGCAATAAGATCAATACTTATTTTTCTCAGTATATAAAACTCAGGGCTCCCTGTTTACTCATTCTCCATTTATTTATGTGTTTTTTTTTATTATATTTTCAAACTCAGATCTATCTAGAAGGCAATCATTATGACAACATGGATATTATTTTAAATTAATAAATTCATAACTGACAAAAACAAATAGAAGTTTCTAAGATGAGTCTGATATAAAATACAAGCTGTTTTATGACAACTAGTACATAGAGTTTCAATTTGATATTTATAGAAATAAGTCTGCAAAGTCCAAAGATGAGATTCAACTGAAATGGGTGAAGTTTGCCCAAGTAAATACAAATGACCAGAGCCTAGCACATAATGGTACTTTGCAAACCTTAAAGAACTATATAAATTCTAGCTAGTATAAGTGACTTTATTTACAATAGCTACAAAATTCCATTTATCCCTCTGTTGACCAATGTCAAATTATTTTTTACATTAGGAGTTCTTAACCTTTTTTGTGTCATAGACCCCTTTTGGCAGCTTGGTGAAGCCTACCTTAGAATAATGATTTTAAATGCATAAAATAAGATAAATAGGATTACAAAGGAAACCAAAGACTGGTGAAAATAAAGATGTAATTTGTTTTCCCCATACAAGTTCACAGGTCCTCTGAAATTGGACCACAGATTAAGAACCTTGCTTTCTATTAATATGATAATCAAGAATTTCCCCTCTATCTTTCACAGGAACTATGATAACACCTCTTATAAAATCCTCACTTAGCCTGTTCAATCACTGATTGAACAGAATGAGGTGCCATTCTGCTCAATGAGTCAGTGCTACTTATCTTTAGATTCATTCAGAAATGTCTTTCTAAAAGCAAACTTATCTCTGGTGTGAGAGTTTATTATATTTTATATAATCATACTGTATGCCTTCTTCATTTTTCAAATACTTGAGTTTTTAAATAATAAATATTCGGAGTAAAATATTATGAAATAATTAATATTATTAATATCTTCACAAATCTGAACTCAGAACTTTCTTAATCAAACTAGACAATTTATTAAAAAGAAAATTATATCATTTAAAACCCCCAAAAGGATGTCTTAAAATAAGAGAAGGGGTAAAAAGCAAGAGAAGGAGCCACTGTTTTCGGCTAAATTTTGAATTAAAAAAAAATAGGCCAGAGAAACAGTTTATGACCTAATGCACTGGTCCAGTTATAAACACATATATACAGTATATCTCCATCAACTGAAACTTAATCACCTTTTTACAATTTAGAGGGGGAAGGCAGCTTTTAGTATAGTTAAGCCATGTATCATCAATACCATGAAGCTAACCTATCAGTTGTAATAGCTCCTATAAAATACCAGAGTGAGATTGCAATAAGCCTAGAAAATGGGCTACAAATCCCAGCTATGCTCAAGCAAGCAGTGAACCAAAAATAAAAATAGGTAGAACTGCACCAAGAACTACATAGCATTCATCTCGATTCATGATCAGTAAGGCAAAGTTCATAGGTCAAGGTTTTAAAGAGTCTTATTCAGATCAGAAAGGCAGTCATTACACAAAAATTTCTTTTTTATATATATAATTCAGAAGTAATCATGTGAATTTCCAGTCTATAACACATAATGGTCTACACAAAAATAGGTTGCAATTATCAAAACCACATTACTTTATCTTCAAATACCTGTATTAACTTTAAAATATCAGAGTGTTCAACTTAAAAAAGTAAAAGCAAAATTATTCAGTTGCAGGAGCAGCTTTACAATTATGATTCAACTGTACTTGGCCTCCACAAGACATAGAAAGGGATATTGATTGTTAAACATTCTGAAATATTGATTGTGCTAAATTTTCTCCTTGTAATTAAGGCAAGGTAAAGATAATTTCAACCTAAATTTCTTTTGAGTTAATAATTCAAATTGATCTTAATTTCTGGATTATGATAATTCAGGTATAAAATAATATAAAAATATATTAAAGCAACAATTACCATAAATTGTTGGCACTTAATAAATGTTAATCATTTTGATGCAATTACAGCTATAATGCAAGCTGCTACATGCTGGACAAAATGTAGAGGATGTACCAGCCAACACACTATAACTTTTTTTTTAACTTAGTGAAAATTAATTGATATGAAGGTTTTAGATATTTCCATTTCCTACAGATCTATGGCTATTTGATAAGCAGTTCTCATTTTTATCTAAACCCCAAAAGTATCTTTGGAGAAAGGAAGTATTTTAAAAAATAGTAGCTTTCAAATCAATTTTTAAGATAAAAAATAAAACTGATAGCTACAGGTAATGTTAAATATTCCCCAGGCTGGTTGTTTCTAAACTATTCTCTATGGTCTTTACCAGTGCTTCATTATAATTCCCTGGCTAAAAGAGTACAGGGATTACTTCAATAGTACAATACTATAATTTACACATTTTTTTCAATAAACACAGAGATAAAAAGCCAATTATTTAAATAGGATGTACATTTTATATAAAATGTGAACTTTATTAAAAAGAGTGTTCCTATCTACTAGTCTTCTACACTTACTGAAAATACCCTGAGAACTCAGATGTTCTGAATGAGACTGGTTAAAATCCTTCATCTAATATGGAACCATAAATGCCAATACACCACTTAAGTCACATTTCACGTAGAGCAATTCAAATACATACAGATTTATTCACTAGTCATAATAAAAACATTAAGGAAGTCTTGGATCAGGGATAAGATTTTTTAAATTTCCTAACTCTAGGAAGGATTATGGCAAAGAAAGTAATACAAAGTTTCAATTTTAAAAGAAATGTGAAATAAAAAAAATGTATAAATTCATTTATGGTAGTTTCTGCCTCCTCTCATGCCCAACCTACATTACTAAAAAAGCTTCTCAATCTGGTTCATTTCTTACTAAATGGAAAGAATACCAGTCCTTGAGCAAAAACATTCTCATATTTCCACCAGACAGGCTCTGACTTCAATAGTATATCTCCAGGGAAGAGGACAGGAGCCAGGTTCCCTCGAATGTCATTCCCCAGATGTTCAAAACGGTAACTAATTAATTAGCATTAGAAGATTTGGTTTATAGGGGAATCTCACTGGTCCAGTTTGCAGCCTACAAGAAAACGGATTGTTTTTAGCTATAACATCAGGACATAAAGTATGAGGATGTGGTTTTTTTATTCCATAGAAAGAGAAGAATATTTCCAAATATTGACCATTAACATTAAAAAAAAAATTGCCTACCATTGCAGCAGAATTTCCTCCAGATTTTTTGACGTTCTTTGAGGGCACTCCATGCAGATAATTGAGTCTAGCCTGGAAACCTAGAATCAAAAGAACTCACTTTAGTAAATACATATTAGTTGGAGATTAGAAATATATACATACAAATACAGATATACATAAAAACAATGAAATACACATGTGCAAAATGAAAAATAAATGAAAGTAAAACATTTATGAGGAAAAAATTCATCTACCAGTCATTAGAAGAAATTGAAAGGATTTCTAATATAATCAACTCTTGATTACTCTTTGCCTTGTGACAAAATTGTCTACTCAAGTCCTATGTTCCTCACATCCTTCTACAAGACATTAATTCTAACTGCCATCATAGGGATATAGCAAGTAAAAGGAAATCAAGTGAAAGTTGATCTCTTTTTTTAAGTAATAATAAGTATCAACAATATAAAAGCATTGGGAAATGGAATGGTTGGAATCAGTTGGGCTAAAATAAGTTACACAAGTATATATTTCACTTCTGAGTGTAGACTACAAAGCATGGTGCCTACCTCTCAGGATCTGAGTGCTACTGACCTCTTCTGCCTGAAGGTGACATAAGAGGAAAAGAGCCACTTAATATACTTTGAAAGACAGGATCTGGTAATTCTTTTTCTAGTTCCGTAGACTCTTCTGACTGCCACCAGGGAATGACTCCTGCGATGCCACATGCCCCGCCTGACTCCTTTTCATAGAACCAGTCACTCTGCTCATCATCACCTGCACAAATATAATAAACCATAAACCCCACCACCACCAAAGATTTGGGTTTAACATCAGGAGAATGCACACCTATAAAAAATCCGCAAAATTATTTTTCCTTTAACACAGCAGCTCCATTCCAGGAATGGTTTTTAATGGCACAACAAGCATTGCCATCAATAAGAACACATAAAATGTAATGTTTTAGAACCAATTTAGAAATGTGAAAAACAATAATAAACTGCTTAATCCTTTGGCAATAACTGCAGGGAAATCCATTTAAGTTACTACCCTTTCCATATTAAGAAAAAACAAGCCTTAATCTCCTGCAGCGAATTAAAAGGTATAAAACTGTGAAACTCGTTCTTTGCAGCTGATAATGGTATATAATTAGCTTAATTTCATGATTTGTATGGAATGTAAAAGGGGAAACAATCATGAACAGATGTGACTAAATGAAATTAATCTGATTAAGTTCATTAAGAAATAGTTTTGAAAAAGTTGATTTTAAATGAAAAGTGACAGTAGCATGGGTATATTGAGAAACACTATGCTATACTGACACAAACACAAACTAGCAAGTATGACGTATGAGAGTATTTAAAAGTCTCAATTCAAAGGGAACAATTAATTAAAATTAAGGTATAAATATTTCTTTAGTGGAAGTAATGATTTTCCCCTCTTTCATTAAAGATAAGAAATGAAAGGTAATGATTTTTCTAAAATATGTAAGCATGTAACTTTGCAGCACAAAACAGATGACTACTAAAAATATAAAACATATTGTAGTTTAAAATGAATTTTTTTACTTCATAAGATCCCTCTAAGATTTTCTGAGATCCTTCTTTACTCATGTTGGCTTCTATGAAAATCATCTCAACATTTTTATTTATTTCAGAGTCTTATTTTGCTAAAGATACACAGAAAATCACTCAATCTCAAATGCAAATAATTTAAATTTTTTTCTTTAATAAAGGTCTGAGGAAGATTCAATTTTAGGTGATAAACACAGCTTTTAACTTAATAACGTTCATGATTCTAATTAAAATGGGGAGAAATTTAACAGGTGATAAATAATACAAAGTTACCATGGCATAGAGGATAGAAAGTTGGCCTTGAAACTAGAAGGCCTGAGTTAACGGATATGTGATCCCGGGCAAACCCATAATCTGTTGGCGCTCTAGGCAACTCTCTGAGACTATAAACTGTAAAAGTATTGACCTGAATTGGTAGAGGGAATTTCCTATACCAATTAAATTATAAGACCAGTGTAGATTTCTCTCATCAGATAATAAGAATCACTGACATGATTCAAATGGGCTATTAAATTACTTTTTAACTAAAAAAAAAACAACCTATAAATAAATTCAAAATAATCTGTTACTAACAATGTATTTAAGTTCCACAAATCAGTTTTAGAAAGTAAGACATTGAAAAAAAAACACTGGTGTCAGACTGAATTCAAATGAGTGATGTTACCTTCCTGGTCAAGAACATATAAGTTGACTTATATGTACAAGAATATTTATAGCAGCTGCTTTTGTGGTGGCAAATAATTGGAAATTAAGGGGAATTGAGGGAATGGCTAAACATATTGTGGTGTATGACTGTGAAGCAATACTATTGTGCTATGAGAAATGATGACCAAGATGTTTTCAAAAAACCTGGGAAGACTTATATGAACTGATACAAAGTGAAGTGAGTGGAACCAGGAGAACACTGTAAATAACAGCAATACTGTATGATGATCAAATATGATTGACTTAGCTATTCTAAGCAATACAACGATCCAAGACAATTCCAAAGGACTTATGATAAAAACGAATGCTATCCACCTCCAGAGAAATAATGGAGATGATGTGAGTCTGAATGGAGATTAAAGCATACTTTTTAACTTTATTTTTCTTGTTGATGGTGTTTTTTTGGTCTATTTTCTTTTGCAACATGGATAACATAGAAATATATTAAGCATAACTATGCATGTATAATCTATAACAATTTGCCTGTCTTCTCAAGGAGTGGGGAGGGAGAGAGGAAAAAAAAAATTGAAGTTCCAAATCAGAAAAAATGAATGTTGAAATAAATGTTAAAAATTGTTTTAACATGTAATTAAGAAAACAAAAAGACAGTCATCTCAAAGAACTGAGAGTGTAAACTTAAAATATTATGTATCATTGATTACAGTTTTAAAGCATTTTGTCACTTTGTCACTAAGAATTATTTTAGTGAGTATATACTTACTGCGTGACCGAAAATATAATAAATACATAGTGACAGAAAAAAATGGAAAGACAGAAGTTTCTTAAACTATTTTGTGCTTCTCAAAGATTAACAGCCTTTAAAAGATTTGGAAGACTGATTTTTAAAAATTAACATAAAAAGACATTTATAGGGATCTGATCTGGGGAAAGTTATCTTTTGGGAATAATTTAGTTAATCTTTATGTAAAGGTGGAAAGAAACTTGGCAGAGTTCCCTCCTACCTACTGGAATCTACTACCTTTCTTGCTGAAAAGTTTAAGTTAAAAATAAAGTTCTCATGAGTTTCACAAGTGGGCTAAAATTACCTTTGAAATTAGCCATAAGCCTACTGATGTAGAACAAATAATTTATACTAGAAATAAAACTAATGATCATTTCATTCATTTTACTACAGATGTATCACCATAGGGATAGATGGGCTGGAAAAAAGTTAATGTGATACGGTAACACTTGCAGTTTGTTTTTAAAGTTATAATTAAACTGTTTACTTGTTTTAAAACACAAAATGTTTAAAATTAATTTCTTTTAAATAAACTTGTTTTTTCTAGTAATGATGGACTAATTAGATGTAACTTCAACAAGATAAAATTTTTGTGAGATTTAAAAAATATATCCTAATGTATGATTTAGATTATTTCATATTCTCATTAAGATGAATAGTTTTAAAATATTATTATATTAAAATGAAAAACATTTCATTTCAGGAAAATATATTTTCAGGAATTTCTTTAAAAAGGTAGATGCAAAAAGTATGAGATAGACAACATTATTTCTGTTTCATGGTTTAGAGTTTTGAATTCAAGAAAATCATTTAATTACTTACAAAATGGATAGGAGGAATAAATGTCACAGCTGAATAAAAATGACAAATGAGTTGCAAATCCAACTATATTAATGCTTAACAGTTTTAAAGACAATTGTAATCAGTTAGAGAATGAGAACCACTCTCTTGTGAACTTGTTAAAAGAGGAACCAAATTGAAAAGACTGAGGTACATAAAGCTTTCAGAATACTAGTCTCAAAAAAAAAAGATAATCCTTCCTAATATTATAAGCTTTACATACTAGCTTTAGGAGATAATCAAGGGATTTAATTGCTTTAGGACATGGAGATACCTTCAGAGCACCTAAAAGACTAGCCATGAAATGAAACCTCAAGTCTACTAAGCAATATGTTTACTGGAAGATGGATTATGTAAGTCATCAACTCATAAAATAACTTGCAATGAACACAACTTTTTTTTTTTCAAAAGGAGGAGAAAATTAATGACATTTCAGTACCTTGTCTTCCCTCATCATTGGTGAACAAACCAGCATCAGTGCTGCTGAGGCTGCTGGAGTCACTGTAATAAGGGGGGAAAAGGAGAGAAATGGATCAAAAAAACAATTGATCTCTCAGTCGTAAAATTTTAAAGAGACAAGGCGGTGCTCAGATGGAACTTAAGCCTGACAAAGATCTGAAAGAAAATAAGATGATTTTTTTTAATCAAACTGCAAATATCCTGGTTCCATTAACTACAGAGCATATTATTTTTGGCACATAAAACCACAGGAATCTAATGGGACCCTGACAGTAAGCCAGATGTGACTGCAACGAGGTGCTGACACAATTGATGCATTTTATTATCTGCTTCCATCAAATGCTCACTGCTCTTTTCTTATGCTGTGCAATTCAGCTTGATCCCGGAACACCACTGCTCAATAAAATGGGAAAAATCTCAATCAAAAGCAGTCTAAGCCTTTCTTCAGCACATGAAATACAAGAGCCTGGAGATGGAATTACTTTTCATAACAACATTTGCAAATATTCTGGAAAATACATTACTTAAGAATTCACTGTATTTCTATTACTTAGAGAAAAAAAGTTTACAAAAATGAAAATCCATTAAATCAAACCTAAGGTCACCCTGAAAAAATTGTACACGACCAATATGATGATGATGGGAGAAAAATACAGGTTCAAATTACTTCTGTATAAGTTCTGGAGTTACAGTAGAACTGATATGGAGTAGAATACAGACAATAAAATTTAACATATAAATTAAAGTCAATAGGTACTCTTTCTTTATGCACATAAATGATTTCCATTAGTGCTAATGGAAGTTGTGGTCTTTTTTAGAAGATGGGCAACCTGTGTGGTTGAAGTTAGTTAAAACACAGCTCAGGATGAGGTTATAGCTATCTGTCAACAGTGGGTTCTATCTCTGAATGGGAAAAGACTTTTCCCTTCAAGAAATATGCTTTCAAAATGTTTTGATTTTTCTCGTTACTGTAATTTAGAATTTTAAAATTAGTCCTGAGTTTTACAAATAATAATAATGACAATGGCAAAACAGGTGATTTTTTTATGCAAAGGCTTAGTTTTGAAAATACCATGCTTTCTACCTAAGCTTAGAAAAATTTACTACAATTTCTTTAAAAATTGAAACTAAATTTTAGAAACAACTTGAAATCAGCAGAGATGCAAATTATACCCTGCTACTTACTAATTGCTGAATAAAAAATGCTGCTATTTGGCTTCTACAATTTGTTTTTACTTAGTCTTTTAAATTATTTATGAAATTTAGAAATATATCATTTATTACTATATAGGAATATTCTTCCCCTCCAAAACGGAAATATCTTCTTCACCATTGTCTTGCCCAAATTAAGTAATTGTAATATACTGTTCCTCCAGTGATTACTAATCACCAAAGACAATACTACACAAAAAAATTCAATATAAAATAAATATTACTCCTTATTCATGCTATAGCATCATGTTTCCACCAAATCCTCCTGTTCCTCAATGTGGCACAGAGGTAACCCTGAGGTCTCAAAGGTTATTTCAGTGGAGTACAAGTTCTAGATGATGCTACCGATACGAAAAGGCTTTTACTACAACTCTTACAGGAATTATAATGCCCATTACAAGGACCAGTCTAGGAAAGTTTGGAGAGGCTCATAATCAAAATTTTGGGTTTATCAGATGATTATTTTGGTCACAGGCATATCATGAAACCATTAACTAAGGCACAGAAGGTTTATGAATTGCACTGGACCAAGTACTCACAATGATAAAAACGACAGCTCTACTGAATCATTGTCTTGTGTTTTTCATGTCTGTAACTATGTAAGTTGATTTTTTTTTGCAGTCATCTAGAATTCAAAAATTGGCTTTATTCCACCATGTATCTAAGCAGAACTCCATTAAAACTAAGATCTTAGCTGTGAGATCAATATCTTCCTTCTCTTTAAAGCAAATCTTTTTTTTTCAAACTGACCGTTCCTCAATTTGCCAATTAATTATGTCAATGGCATGAACATAGTATTATTTTTTACTTCTCCTTTTCCGTCATTTAGATACCCATGTCTACTAGTCAACAAAGCCAAATGATTTTTTACTGTTTTTTTTTTCTTTCTAAAACATCCTAATCTTAACTTCAGATCTGGGTCAATATCATGCTATTCTGATCTAACCCCAGTTTCTTTCTCCTCTAATCTCCACTACTCTACTTAAAGAATCCCAAATACTTTTCTATTTTTTGATCCAGTAAGTTTGGATTCAACAGTTTAGCATCAATAGCCCTTTCCTTTTATGCACTGACACTTCCCTTTACTACATATACTACATGCTAATTTAACCTCTGTATCTTTGCTCTTACTATTCCACTTGAAATACCCTTTCTCCTCTTTCTATATTTCTAAATCCCTTATTTTCTTGATGACTTAAATTAAGATTCACTTCCTTTTGTAACACTAAGACCAAACAAGGTACATAATTACTCTCCCTTACTTTTCCCTCTAAGCACCTGTATGTACACAATCTATTCCCTACTAGCTTTTAGCAGGATGTTCTTTCTTAAGAATCACTCTCCAAAAAAATAGACAATAACTTAGCAAAGTAATAACATAGAAGATTAATCGACAAAAATCATTAGGTATTTTTTCTGTATATTATTAGCAAAATGCAAGGGAGAATATAAGAGAAATTCTATTTAAGATAACAAAATGCAGGGGCAGCTAAGTGGCACACTGAATAGAGAACCGGCCCTGGAGTAAGGAGGACCTGAGTTCAAATCGGACCTCAGACACCTGATCACACTTACTAGCTGTGTGACCGTGGGCAAGTCACTTAACCCCAACTGCCTTGCCTTCCCCCCTCAAAAAAAAAGATAACAAAATGTATCAAATATCTGGTAATTAACCTACCAAAATACATACAACCTCATACAACTACAAAATATTTTTGTTTTATAGAACTTTATAGAACTAAAAGCTTGAAACAAAACAAGTCCAACAATTGAAACATGGATAAATAGACTGATAAATAAATGTAAAGAAATATTATTGCATTGTGAAAAAATGAAGACATCAGAGAAAAACAGGCAGACTTGACAGAAGGGACACAGAATGAAGTAAAACAAAAGAACAAAATAAACAATAAGTACAACAATGCAAATAAAGCCAGTACAGATAAGCAACACAACTCAGTTCAAATACAATAGTTAACGTTGACAAAATACTAGGCAAATTAAAGATACATTCTCCCTTTCTAATAACAATTGATATCATACAAAAGTAGGAAGTAATTGGACATTGGTCACAATCAGTATCTGGCAGTTTGCTTAACTTTCTAGAGAATGTATTGTAGAATGAAGTTCAAATATCTTTTGTATCAAAACGAAACCAAACCAAAAAACCCAATGCATCAATAGGAGACAGCATGTTACAATGGAAAGAGTAGTGGATCTGGAGTCAGAGGACAATGGGCTCAAATTCTATCTCCACTATTTACATGTGTGACTTTGCACAAAGTCCTGAAACTCTTCAGGTTATCACTTCATCTACAAAATGAGGGTGTTGGATTATATAACCACCATTTTAGCCCTAAATTTATGAACATCAAAATACGTAACCAACTTTCATTTTTAAAACCTGCCCTTCAATTTTTCCATGTGCCACTTCTCTCATTTTCTCTGTGATAGTTGCTTGATTCTTCTATGTGAGAATTAAGATCCCTTACCATCCTGGGGTGTTTCCAGGATATGTATTCCAAGACTTTCCTTTGAGACTTCTACTTATTTTGTATATTTGCAGCACTTACAGTATTAGGGTTACACTGATTCAGTTCTATGAAGATCATAATCCTTGTATCAATGCTGTTAAGTATCTGCTCTGAATCTTATACTCTTAACAGAGTGGCCAAGGGAGCTGCCCAGAATCACAAAAACCATGTCAGAAGGAAGACTTGAACCCCAAACTTCTTCAATTCAAAGCTAGTTCTCTATTTACACTTCGGCTCCATAGGTGCTTATAAATGTTTACCAAAATGATGCTTTGACCATTATTAGAAGAATTGAATCTTGAGGGGCGGCCAGGTAGCACAGCGAGTAAGAGCACCGGCTCCAGTGTTGAGAAGACCTGGAGATCGAATCCCGGGCTCAGACACTTAGCACCCACCCAGAAACATCTGGCCTTGTAACCTTGAGCAAGTTACTTAACCCCAATTGCTTAGGGGCGGCCAGGTGGCTCAGCGAGTAAGAGCACTGGCTCCAGTGTCAGGATGACCTGGATCAAATCTGGGCTCAGATACTCAGCACCACACCCAGAAATAATTGGCCGTGTAACCTTGAGCAAGTTACTTAACCCCGATTGCTTAATAAAAAAAAGAAAAAAAAAAGAATTGAATCTTGGGGCAGCTAGGTGGTAGAGTGAATAGAGCACCAGCCCTGGATTCAGGAGGACCTGAGTTCAAATCCTGCCTCAGACACTTAACACAAAAACTAGCCGTGTGATCTTGGGCAAGTCACTTAACCCCAATTGCCCTCCAAAAAAAAAAGGCAAAAAAAAAATTGAATCTATTCCTTATGAAATAGACAAGATTTTGTTTCCACAAACTGAAACTAAGCTCCTAGGACTTCAGGGATATTAGGTAGGAATTAGGTACAGCTAAGTTTCAAATCCTTGCTCCTTAAGAACACTGAATGAGGTGTCTATTGCCCCCTGAATTTGATATTCCCTTGCTTAGACACTGTTTATTATTTAGAAGTAGTTTAACACTAACTATATCCCAGCTCTGTTCTCCCCCATCAACTGTTGACACACATAAAAATGGATTTAGAAATTACAGGCTCAATTCTTAAATATATCCACCCGGACGTTGGTCTTTCTTCTATTTTAGCTTTGGGTTATACTCAAGAGAAAGATGACTCACAAGATCTTCTCATGATTTTGTCACGCCATCCCCACTTTAAACAAGAAACAATCACAGAGTAGCATTTGTAATACACAGAAGACAGCTTAATTTTGATGGCACTGCTTTTTTCCTCTTGTTGCTCAGAACAGGGTGGAATACTCTTTTTAAAAGTTTCTCTTTTAATAAGCTATAGATAAGAGATTCATTGTTTTATATATAATTCTCTTTTCTCTATCCTTTGCATATGAAAATGTTTATTATAGATTGACAAAGATAATAAAACACAGTGGCGCAGTGAATAGAGCACCAGCCCTGGAGTCAGGAGGACCTGAGTTAAAATCCAGCCTCAGACACTTAACAATTAACATATGACCTTGGGCAAGTCACTTAACCCCAATTGCCCTGCCCTCCCCCTCCAAAAAAAAAAAACTATTTAAAAAGAAATAAAGGGGATGTTTTTTAACCTAGAGTATTCCAAGGTACTTAACATATACATTTCTACTATAAAAGATTTGTTTTTCCCCTCCTTCTCATGTTTGATGACATACAATGAAATTAGTTTAAGGGAGGTAGTTCACTTTAGCTTTAACATAATCTATCTAGTTTCTAGGGAGGCTGGTAAATTACAGACATTTCATTCAGTGGGAACAGAGGTGACACAAAGATAGTTGTAAGGCCTGAGCAGCTTTTACTATTGTATTAAAACATTCATTGAATATCTGTTTTGAGCAAGGTTCTTTGCTTGGTACTAGAAAGGAAAAAAATAATATTCCTATTTTTATTTAAGTCAAGTATTTCAATATTTTTTTCTTCTTTTTTAAAGCCAAAGTTGCTTACAGTAAGTTATTTGAACTAAAGGGGCACTTAAGAAACCCTTTGAATGACTAGTTTCATAAACTTTCTCCTTCACCTCGACTGACCCTGGCAATCTAAGAAACAAAAAGGTAAGAAAAAGAAAAATATGAGGCTTTTAAATCCATATGGTGAGAAGTAAAACAATGAATAATCAAAAGTTGACAGTCTTTGTACTTTTTTTCATCAATCAAAGATTATTACATTAAAATTTAGATGGATTAAAAATGATTGGTTATATCATGTAGTCATGACTTTTGGGTATAATTGCTGTGACTTCATATAAATGATATAGTGGGAAAATATTAAATTTCTAATAGTAGTTCTAATTTTAAATCATTCAATTCATTCATCATCAATTATGTAACTACTTACTATATGCAAGGCAAAATTCGAGGAATTGGGGGACACAGTGAAAAATATTCCATTACGTTGGGGTGGGGGGACACAACATATACACAGATAAGTTAATATAAGATGATTTGAAGACTGAGAATACCAACAACTAGGAAAAGAAAGGCTTCAAGCTGAAGATGATACTCAAGCTGCAACTTGAAGCAAGTTTAAGTTATTCTAAGTTCAAGTTCATTCACCTCAAATCCTGAGGTGAGGAATACGTTCTAGGAATGGGGGAAGAGGCAAGTATAGATATGACACATGTATAAGGAATCAAAGGAATAGCTAGAAGGTCAATATCACAGAATACATGAAGGGGAATAATCTGAAATAAGGCTGGAGAGAAAGGCTGGAGCCAGGTTGTGAAAGGTCCTAAATACCAAGCAGAGGAATGTACACTTCTGTTAGAGGTAACAGAAAGTTGCTAAAATATTTGAGTAGGATAGTAATATGGTCAGAACTGTATGTATCAAGGCAAGATTATTTTGGTAGTTTTGAAGAAAACAGACTGAAGAGGGGTCAGATGGAAGCAGGGAAAACAATTAGCAAGCTACTGCAATGATCTAGGTGAGATAAGATGAAGGTTTGAACTAAGGTAGTGAGCCTAGAAATATAATATGGCATTAGACGTGTAATCCTAGAACAGAAAAGATGGTAACAAATTGTATGGGGGTGGGAAGGATGAGGGAGAGAGAACAGTAACAATGATTCCAAGGTAACTGAGACTCAGATGACAATGTGTGCAAAAGGTTTGGTCAATCTTAAAGTTCTATATAAATGGAAACTAGATTATCCTCATATTTTTTCAATGTAGTTCAAATAGAAATGCTTTTGGTACAAGTCACTATCCTTTTTGTTTTTGTTTTTGCATTTAACATTATGTGGCTTATTGCACAGGAAGATAAGGTAATTCTATAATAATGAAAACTCGGTTTGTGGACTAAATGAAGGTACCTTCAGGACAATTCTAGTAGTAGATATGAAGTGTGTGACGATTTACTGTACTTCATATCATTACCATAGAGTTTTGATTTCTTCTACTAGGTTTCCTTATTTTGAAAACCTTTTATTCTGCATAGCTGGAGATTTTGGCAAATCTATTTAAAAACATTGTTCTTCTGTTGATTAATGATATTCGGGTGATTATGAATAAGTTTTGTTTGTGACAAAATTCTGTTTTGAATAAAGTTTATTGGTTGAATTCTCAATAATATTTTGAGCTCTGTAATTATCACACAGGAATTAATCAACTATTAGTTTATGAAAAATAGTAAGCTTCTAACTTATAATTCTATCTACCAGGTTGAGTCTACCTAGGTCTTCAGTATTTTTCTTGCAGTAAAGTTGCTAAAGCTTTCTTCTTTTACATCCAGCACTGGCTGTTAAGTCAATTAATAAGCAGTTATTAAGTGCTTACTATGTGTCAAATGCTGGGGAATACAAATAACAAAATAATCCCTAGTCATAAGGTGTTCAAGACAAACTACACAGAATAAAGAGGAGATATAAATAAATAGAAAAGAATTGAGTAAGAGGTAGTCTGAAAAGGAGGGTACTTTCAATTGGGGGAATTGAAAGCTATGTCTCCAAAGAAAGGAATTCCATGAGGTATAGGTGAGAAAGAAAACATTCATAAGTGAGAAAGGAAAAAGGCACAGATAAAAGAGATACAAGGTGGTCCACAATAACAGAGAGAAGGCCAGTTGGGCTGGGTTGCAAAATTCAGAAAGGAAGCAATATTCAACGAGGCTGAAAAAAACAAGTCAGGGTCAACTTGTGAAAGGGTTAAAACTTAGTAGAGAAGTTTATATAGCAAAAGGGAGTCACTGGAGTTAAGGAACCTTAAAGAAAATCACTTTGCCAGCAGAGTATAGTGGGGAAAGACCTAAGATAGGCAAGGCAATAAATATTTGTTAAGTACTTTCTATGAATCTGGCACTATGCTAAGCACTGAAGATATAAATACAAGCAAAAAGAAAGAGTCCCTGTCTTCAGGGAGCTTGCATTCTAATGGCAGAGGTCAAAACACAAAAAGGGGGCTAGAAAGCAGGGATAAGGAGAGGAAGGTTGTCATGCAGAGGCATGGTGTCAAAGTCCAGAAAGTCAGAAGTAGAATGAGGAGGATAATGAAAGTAGACTGACCTTGGAACTTCACCAAGATGGAGTCCATGGGAAGAACTCACCAATAGGAGGAGGAGGACAGCATGGCAGAGGAAGGTTCCAGGCTGAGGTCATGGGGACAAGGGAGATTCCAGAATTAGGAGGCCCCAGGCTATAAAGGGAGTTCTAGGGGAAGATGGCAGCTGAGGGATAGTCTATAGAGAGACTAATTAGAAAGCTGTTGCAATAGTCTAGGCAAGAAGTGATAAGGACTTGACCTAAAGCAGTAGCTATAGGAATAGAAAGAAAAAGTTGGATGCAAGATGCTGTGGAGATAGAAAGACAAGATTAAGTAGATGACTGACTGTATAAAATGAAGGAGCTGGGAATAATGCTGATAAAACTTTGGAGACTGAAAAATGGCAGTGTCTCTGAAATATGGATGTTTGGAAGAGGAAATGATTTAACTGAAAAAGGAAGGAGAGCTGTAGATTGACAGCTTGAGGGGATGGTGGGGACTAGGGAATGTTTTTAAAGGATTATAGACACTCAAGGAACAGAATGAGACATACAAATTTTGGACATGGTTAATGTGTAGATTTGGTTTACTTGACTATGGATATTTGTTACAAGAGTTTTCTTTACTTTTTTGCCCAGTGAGGAGAATGGAGAGAAGGGATAGAAATAGTATTGTCAAAAAAGAAAAGAATCATCAAAGCATTTTTTTTAAGGTAGAAAAGTGAATAGCAGGAAGTTGAGTAGGAAATGAAATTAGGTCAATGCAAAAGTAACATACTGAAAGTATCATATACTTAGTAAAAAAAATTGTACATACTAGATTTGTGGTTTTGTGTGTGATCTTCATTACTTTTTAATACAAAAATGGTAATCTTATTTGGCTTATTAAATTGAGAATAAAAGATAATTTAAAAAATAAATAATGAGGGATAAAGATTTTTGAAGGCAGTAGAGACAGAACCAGAAGATAAGTGAAGTTGAAGTTTGGGGAGATAGGGCAGGAAAGGATGGCTGAAGTCATAATTAACTAGTCTTAAGATAAGAGGATTTCTTAAGGATATGATCATGATTAAAATCACTACTATTATTTCATTTTTCTCCTTTTTGATGGGGTTCAAATAGAAACAATACAAAGTCGAATGACTACCCTACTATTAATCTTTTATATTTAATCTTATAGAGATGATTATACAGGTATAGAAAATGCCAGCTCATATTTAAGATATAGTGAAAACATCTTCAGAATAATTCAAACAGCAAACAAAAACAGAGATGACATGCACTTTATCCTGTTCCAAATAGTTCTAATTTCTTCCTTATATCATGAAAGGGTTTTTTTTTTTTTTTGGAAAGTTTTTCATTTAATATAGTTTAGAAAATATGAATGGTTGATAAGGCCACATCTATTAAAATTGTTCTTAAATTTTTATGGTTAAATGGTAAGTCGGGACAACTATACACAATAGTTCTTTCTATAAGAATGTTCTGGGTCCATTGCAACTTATTTGATGAATTCTCAAGGATATTTTGGGGGTCTGTATTTGTAATACAGTATTTCTTTTCTTTGTAGCATATATAGGATGGCAAGCTTCCGGTGTATGATTTTAGCCACTTGATAGTATCTTTCTAGGTTATCCTACAGATGCTAAATTTTTACAACTTACAGTTAATGTTGCAATTTCCACCATTTTATTGTAAAATTTGCATCACACATGACAGGCATTTGTTTGGTGCTTCCTTCTTAATATATTATTGCTTGAGTTGTGGCCCATGTGTATGTGGCCCTCTGTGGCATCTATTGATTCTTCTCTTGAATCTTAGACATTTCACAGGCACTGTCCGGAATAGTATTCAACAAATCAAGTGGCATATAACTATTGTCTAACTTTATCATGGCTTTGGGAAAGAAGTCAGTTTGTTTCAAGATTATTTCTGTAAAGTATTAACCTATACTATATGTTCTCAGAATTCCTGTTAGTTCTCCTCTTTCCCTCCCCCTATTTAAAATGAGGAATATAGCTGCCTTAGTTATTAACATTTTATGGGGTTTTGTTTGGACTTCTTAATTGGCTGTCATCCATTCATCCAAGACATAAGTATACATTAAGGGTAATATGTAGGTGTTGCTATGTTATCCAGTGCTTTTATTTAGCTCCTAAATTCTATCACAAAATATTTAGTTTCTATTTTACCTTGACCACGTTAGGAATTTTACATTTATTGAGCCCAAAAGACATTTTCCACTGGGAAAAGTTTCCATGAGTTGAAGTAGTTAATATGCTTTTCAATAGACTCATATATCCTTATTTCATCCATATATATAAAGTAATTATACAACCATAACAAAAATGAACTCTCCTCTTGGAAGACGTCACTTAAGTGTTTTCACTATTTGGACTTCTTTCATATATCTCAATACATGAATAAGTTGGAAGAGCTAAACTAAAGACTTTGTGATAATAAAAGAGAAAAATGTTATGGTATTCTGGGGTGACTTATTCAATAATATTTAATTTGATGAATTGCTCTTTATGCACTAGGGACTATGTGGCATAGCCTCTTAGCTCCTCAGTAAATATGCCTTATAACCATAGAAATAGGTTGTTGTTTTTTTAATAATGCAAGTTGTGAATTTGTTGTATAAACATTTGTATATATACATATATAACATATATGTATACATGTAATAAATATAAATTATACATATAAATAACTGACCTATGTTTGGAAGGGTCATTAGAATTTCATCTTGAGGTAATAACGATGTGATGACTTCTGTTAAGAAAAATGGAATCAGGCTACATCAGAAAGGAAACTAGTAAAGTGTTTTGTAAATGAGGTATACTAATGTAAATAATTACTATGAAGTATTTCAGTCAATGACTATGGATATTCCCACATTCTATAAGAGACCTTTATTGAATATAATTTTAAGGTACTATGATCAGCAAATTATGTGCTTAATATTTCTTCTTTTCTATATTTTTGGTGAGGCCTTTATGCTCTAATTTATACTCTATAAAGGTGCCATGTATAGATGAGAGGTATAAAAATCCTTTTCTCCCCTCATTCAGTAATGACCAGATATCGGTCTGCTATAACTTTTCTTAAGTTCTATTGAGGTCCTTAATTTCTTTCTTGGTTCTTTTGGTTAGATTTGTCTAGTTCAGAAAGGTTGACTCCACTCTTATAGTTTTACTATCTATTTTTCCTTCTAAGTCAATTAACTTTTCTTTTAAATCATCTAGTCAATAAACATTAATTAAGGGCTTATTATGTGTCAAACACTATGCTAACCACCAGGGATAAAAAGAAAGTAAAAGATAGTCTCTGATCTCAAGGACCTTAGCATATATTTGTGTTTCAAGTGTATTTCTTATATATAACATAGTATTGGATTCTTTTTTCTAACCCTTTCTGCTCTTTTGTTTATGGGTGAATCTATTCCATTCATATTCACAATAATGAATGTTCATGGTATCCATCCTGTCTTCCTGTATTTTTCCTTCTCATTGATTCCCATGCCCTCCCCCTACCTCCAACTTCACAAACAAGAAGGCAGTAAAATAGAGGTAATCTGTGTTCTTCTAAGTGAAATAACCTATTCCCTCTTTGTTGAAGCTCTTTTCTTCCACTTCACCCATCCCAATTCCATGTTTTTATTTTCTTCCTTTCCTTTTAAATGCCACTTCATGCTTCTCCCCATAACATTCAAGTTTTGTTTTGCTTATAAGTATTCCTATAATTCTCCTTGCCTCCTTCTTAGATCCCTCTCTATCTCCACTCTTGTCCTTGTCATCTCCAACTTCCATTTTGAGTTTAATATATTTCTGCAAGGAAATGTGTGTGAGAGACAGAAGAGACACAAAGACAGGGACACAGGGGAGGGGACATAGCCAGAGTAAAAGACATAGTGAGAGAGAGAAACAAAGACACTGTGTTCAATCTTCCTTTATTATTCCAGTGAAAGTGAGGTTCATGGGATGCCCACTCTTCCCATCTATTCCTCCATGAATATATATTTTATGGACTTCTATTATGCAATAGTTATTTTCTCCCCTTCTTTCTTCCTTCTCCAGTCTAGGACTCTACCCATCCCATTTTTGTCTTCCTCAATTAAAACAGAAGAACACCATCTACAGACTGTCACTTTTACCTTTCTCTATAACCTTTAAAGATATCAGAATTCTAATGATGTATGATTCTTATTCCCGTATTAATATAGGAAGAACCCAAACACATGAACTCTCAATGTAATGTGTATATCTTCCTAGGTATAAATGTCGATTGTTTCCATTTCAAAATATCTGCTAAGTTATGGCCTTTTCA
The DNA here is from genome assembly GCF_028583685.1 of Petaurus breviceps papuanus. Taxonomy (NCBI): domain Eukaryota; kingdom Metazoa; phylum Chordata; class Mammalia; order Diprotodontia; family Petauridae; genus Petaurus; species Petaurus breviceps. The sequence goes on along the minus strand of NW_027187317.1, from coordinate 5,481,591 downwards.
TCATGAATGCTTGGATATTTTTTACTTTATTAAAAACTCATTCTCTCCCTCCCCCATCCTCATAGGATTATATTTAATTTTGGTAGATACATTATCACTGGTGGTAAGCCTTTATCTTTAACACCTTTGACACAGAGAAAAACCTAAAAACCAAATGTCTTGAAACTTGAGTCACACAGAAAATAACTCAATGAGAAAATAAAACCAAAAAGGAGAAAAAGAAAAACACATATTAGAAAGACAATATCAAAAACAATTTTTTAGGATCTCACATTCCAAGCACTGTGCTCCTTTATCTCGGCATCTGCTAAGTCTTGTATTATTATGGCTCTTTTGGTACCTGAGCTCCTTTTTTAGCTGCCTGGTGTACTCTCTGTTTAACTTGGAACCTCTGGATTTCGGCTACAGCATTATTTGGACTTCTCATTCTGAGGTTTCTTTTCAGAGGTCATTAGCAGATTCCTAATATTTTCACTTTGCCCATTGGGTCTGATTTCTGAGCGTTCACTCACCATTTCTTGAAATATGTTATTCATACTTAAGAAAAATTTTCATATAGCCCAATAATTTTTAGATTCAATAATTCTCCCTTCTTTGGCCTGTTTTCTACATCAGTTGCTTTTGTTATTATATTTCTAATACATTTTTCTATTTTTTTCTTTTGGTTTTATTTTCCCATTGAATCATTTTCTGTGTGACTCATTCTAATTTTCAGGATATACAGTTTTTTAGGTGAGGTTTTGCTCCATCTTTTCTCAGGTGTCAATTTTCCTTGCCATTCTTTCCTCTCCAGTTTTTCCATTCTGGGTCTCTTATTTCATTTCTTCCAGGCTCTCCCACAGGTCTTATGACCAGGACCTTTTTTCCCCCTCAGCTTTACCTTGACTTGTTATGTAGTCATTATCCTAAAGGCATTTCTCAAATCATGTTATTTCCTGATGATATTCAGAATTATACCTGATTTGATTATCTCATCCATCTCAGTACCTAAGTTGGGTGACCCTATCCTTGAACCAAACTCTGCAGCTAACTAGAGGGCTGTTCTTGTACTAAGCTTTGCCTGCAGGATCCCTCTCACCACACAGCATTTCCCTTCTGTGTTGGGCTCAAGCTAGGCATATCATGAGGGACTAGCTTTAAATGATGTGTTCCTCTCAACCATAGCATAAACAATGGATTAAGTTTTGAGGGGTGTTAAATATTTATTATTCTTATAAGTAAATCTAAGTAATTTTTAAAACAATAGTATCCTCTTGGAGAGTTTGAAGAAAGAGTGGGTTTGATTGTGGCAAGATAAGTCATATTCATTTGGGGAATAATGAGCATTTTATTAAAAAACATTTAGCAACTGGCAAAATGGTATACAAGCTCAGAAGAGAGATTCAGGTTGGATATGTAAATTTGGGAGTCATCTGTGTAGAAATACAAACTGTCCATTAGAGAAGAGCAGATCACCAAAAGAGTAAAGAGAAAAAGGAGATGGCCTAACACAAAGCCTGGGTGACACCCACAAGTAAAGGGATAAGAAATGGATGAAGAGCTAGAAAAGAATACTGAGAAAGACTGGTCAGATCAGTAAGGAGAAAAGTGGGAGATAGACATGTCACTAAAGCCAAGAAAAGATAGAGTACACAAGAAAGAGAAGTTAACGTTATTAATAGCTTCAGAGATCAACTACTATGAAGACAGAAAAAAAAGACCATCGATTTAGTAGCAGATTTTTACTAACCTGGACACTTACAAGCTACATAATCACAACAAATTGCTTCCTATCTCCAAGACTTAGTTTCCTCATCTGCTACATGAAGATAATATTTATAATACCTCCTTCATAAAGTTGCTCTGCTTTGCAAAATTGATGACACTATAATTTACTATTATTCACCATTACAGTTAGTGAATTATTAATATCATGATTATTCTATTGAAAAGATAATATTGACTTCATGATAGTGCTCTATATACAACTGACCAGAATGTTTGCTGAACAAAAACTGAAGTGAATTGGTACAAGAATTATTGTTCCTTAAGAAAAGACCAGGTATGTATATATCCATAGCTATAGAGAAACATATCTAAACTTTTATTGTAGCCTTCAGGGAAGAGGGGTTGGGGGGAAGAAAAAAACAAAAAAAGAACTCTGCACAGCAGAGAACAAAAGAAAACTTACAAAGAAGCAAAGAAAAGATGGAAAATTCTCAACACAAGTATTATTTATCAAATAGGTTTTCTTGAAATAAAAATTTATTGTTACATATTTTGAATCCTTATGTTCTGCTATGCACATGACATGCTTTTTTTTTCCCTTCCTAACTTTGTATTTAAGTTCCAATATTTAAGTTTATAATATGTTTTTGTTTCTTTTCTCTATTCTCTATTTGTGTTTTGGTGTTTAAGTCTAAAATAAGATTCTGGAAGGAAAAAAGAAAAGACCAGGTAACATAACAAAATACTCTAGAGGTATAACGCTGCTTTTCATTCAAATAATTATTGAGTTAGTCTCAAGTCCTTTCAAGAATGGTGTAAATACACAAGAGACATCATGGTAGCCTCTGTCAAGTTGCTAGTTTCAAAGCTGAAAGATCTGGATTTGAGTCCTGCCTTTGACACATACTAGTTGAGTCATGAATCTTTTATGAGCTCCAAGGTGTTTATCTCCACAGGTAGTAGAAAAGCTGCCCACCTTCATCCCAGGAGGGAGTTTCCATACTAAAGTCCCTACATTAATGAAATCTAGACTGAAAACAAATAAATAATCTAGGTTTTCAATTAGAATAAATCCTAGAAAGACTATAATAAGCTTCTCTGAGTATCTTTGCATATCCTTCTTGTGTTATCAAATAGCAAAGCAGAAGAGAAGCTGAAAAGAATGTGTATATTTTCCTTCTGCAAATCAGTAGATTATGCTCAGTCCTTGTCATAAAAGACACTTCTTAGGAAACAATGATGTAAATCTAAATGTAATTGCCCCAGCACATTTTTAAAAATTTGTAAGATGACAGCTCTACATTCAACTTTAATATATACATATACTGAACAGTATGCACATTGGCAAACCTCTTCAGGTCTTAAAGAAACCAGTGCTTTTGTGCAATGGAAGAATGACTTACCTCTTCGGTGTTATAAAAATAGAGTTTAGAAACAATTATAATTGTGGCATTTATAATCTGCTTAGAGACAATTATAATTATGGCATATTATAACCTATTGTCCAGAATGGCCAGTTGAAATCAACTGCCAAATGATCACTCTTTTCCCCCATTCTTTTTTAATGGCAAATTCTGTGCTGTAAATTTGATCTTGCACTTTAGGGAAGATCATTACTGCTGAAAACTTGTAGACTTTTTACGTCTATTCCACAACATGAGCAGAGATGATCTACCTATTTATAATTTTAAGTTAGAATGCTCTGATAAATTGTGATCATTAAAGTATCAAAACATTAGGAAACTGACTGAGAATTGTTTTACACAGAAACTACACTTTAAGTCCAAAGAATCTCTAAACTGTGCAGATAAAATTAATAAAATGATTGTAACAAATCAAACTACTTATTGCATTGAGAAACATACACTTACTAATTAAACAAAGTGATATAAATCTTAGCATATTTTGAAACTATTTCAGTAAAATGCACATATTCAATGAAATTGAAAAACATGAAGGACAAACAATTCATATTTAAGAGAATTTGAAAAATAAAATCACCTTTCACTCATGTTCTCATCTGAGCCTTTTTGTTCTTCATATTCCATTTTATCTTTATTGACTTGGGCCAATTCTTCACTTTCCCAAACCACTCCATCGTCTTGGATTTTCAGTCCTTGTCTAGTGATTTTTAGTTTCCTTTTTTTAATTTTGTTTTTATTGAACTCCTGGTGTTGGTAAGATCTACAATCATTGTCCATTTCTTGATCCCTATTTTCATGCTGTTGGGTCAGTGTCAGTGGATTAGAGATTTCAGATGGTGGATCTATTGCCATGCGCTTCACCTTTCTTCTTCTACGGAGAGTTCTGTTACCTAAATTATCTACAGCAAGATCTGACTCATGCCATAAGGACCGTTTACCTCTAACATTATTTAGGTTGGATGATGGTCTGCGCTTTGCTACTAACATGTGGTCATCAGAGTCACTGTGATCTTTCTTCTTATTATTATGGTTCTCTCTATAGTCCTTGCTTGGCTCCTCTAAACTGGAGTCCGAACCTTCACTTAAACAGTGGCCTGTCTCCCAAGGAGGATGAGCATTATAGGACCGCCGTTTTCTCCCTCTCCTTTTCCTTGCCTGGCGTTTCAGTGGACAAGTCATACTTCGAGAGTGATCTCCTGGGTCTGCAAATCCTCCTCTGGCTTGTTCAGAACTCTCCTCTAAGGCTGAGACAAGATCATGAACCAGTTCCTCCATAGTTCGACTAAAATGCCTGCAAATTTCAGAGGAAAAGAAAGGAAATAATAAAACTAAATAATTCAATGTTATATGCCAATCAGGCCCTTTCTCTAAACTGAACTAAATACAACATTAAGTCATTGTAAAGTTATTTCATTTTCCTTGTTGGTATGAAATACAGATTTTGTACCTTTATTTATTTACTGACTCAATTTTAAGTTCCTTTTTCTTCTGATTTAGTGTTTCTCTATTATTAAACAATAAAAGAACCACTTAAAATAGATTAAAAGCAACACAAATGGAAAATTTCCAATACTGAGCATTTTTCCTCAACTAAACCACCTACAAATGGTAGAAATTGTGCTTATTTTGCCTAGCCCTTTCTCCTGCATGTCACCTAAAGCCAATTTCTTACCACACTAGAGACAGCCTCCCTGCTCATCTCTGCTACTTTCTAAGTCAGGAGGAAAGCACAGACTACTTTACACATTTCATGATGTACTCCTTCCTCCTACCCCCCAAAACTACCGCCAATTGTTTATTGCTCTCATGGAGGATGATAGTAGCTAGAACATCATTTGCTAGACTGATCAATTTTTTTCCACATGCAAATAATCACATAAATCACATAGAGAAACTCAAGTTGAATCTTATTTTCATTAGTCTAAATTTGCTCAATATTTTCACTGTTCTTTATAATCTGAAATCTTCCTTATTGAAAAAGGCCATGTTGAGACTTTCTTTTTAAAACATTACCTACTGAGATAGTAAGGCTATCTATGTGACCCTATTCAAGGGTCACGAGTAAGTAAATAGTAGATAACTATGTTTCTGGCCACATTGCAAAGTCAAATAAATGATGCTCCCCTCCACCCATGAGCTATTGTCTGGTAATAATTATGCTTCTAATTCTTACTATTAACACAGATAATATGGTAATTATTCCGAGTGGTTTTTCTTCAATTTGTTTACTAGAGATCAATCTATCTACAAACATTTCTTCTTTGTAATAAATTCAGTTGAAGTCATAGTGGCACAAAGTGAAATTTAAACACTATATATAAATTAATAAATAGAGTAGTGTTGCTATATATTCTTCTCAAAAACTAACAACCTATTCATCCATCCTTATGTCCATAGAAATAAGGTCTAAAAAGGGCATGTTATCTAGATTTAGTTACTTTTCATTTGCTGCCACCTTTTCTTACTGGGTAAATGCTCAGTTTCAAATGGTAAAAGGAGATTCACCAGTATTTCAACTTAGTTTAAAATATTTTTATAGTTCCCAAGATCACCACCTAAGAACAAGAAGAGACCACATAGGACTAGGTTATAGGATATCTAGTACAACCTCCTCATTTTAAGGACCAGGATACTCAAGGAGAAGCAGGTTAAGTCACTTGTCAAATGTCACAGAAATACAGAAAAAGGTATTTTGAGGTCTCCTAAAACAAGAAAAGTCAAAATCACTAATACTACCTGGGAGCAACTGAGTTCTGCTACTTTTAAAATCAGATCATACAAAAAGTAACCTGACAATGTAATTAAGATAAACAGATTAAAGCCAATTAAAAAAAAGGGCTGAAAGCAGAAATTTTTGTATAGGACCCCAATCAAACTGTAAAAGATAAAAGTTAAGATTTATTTTAAAAATAAATGCAATTCCCCCAACCAAAAGAAAAAGAGAGACACATTATACAGCAGGTCAGATCTAAGTTAAATGACAAAATACTAGCATAAATCTCAATCCATTACTATGCCAATCAAATTTTGTTCATCTATTGAATGCATTGTGAATTCATTATTTTTTAGTTTCATAAGTTAAAAATCTAAAATACACACAAAAAATTTCATTTATGAAAGCATAATTTGTTGTCCAAATTATGTACTATCTTGGTTCCCAACTAAGTGGACTCTTTTGAATACCCAACACTTAGGAGGACCCCCTCCTAACAGTGAAGTAATATTACAGTCCGTAAATGTCAAGTTGCTTCAACAACATCTCTCAGGTTAAATTGGCAACTATTGGTCTGACAGAAATAAAGTCATTATAAGAGAACATCGCAAGATCAATAACTCATTTATTTCATTTGCTTTGGCAGTTAGGTGGAAGCATCAGAAGGAGACCATTATACTGAGGCAACATTTTATCCTAAAGACATTTTCTCAAATATGACTTTGTAACAGTTAACAAAAAAAGAAACCTTAAAAATATGAAAGTTTTAAGTTCAAATCTATGTTCCTTCAATGTTTCCATTTCTGGTATTTCAGAATATAATGACAAGAGTTATTACTTTCATAGGAACTTTTAATAATTATAAGTAAATGTCTCTGAAAGATAGTAACCAAGGCTAATTTTGAAAATATATATTATGTTGAGTGTTGGATACTATATGGAGAATACTGTTACTAAGTAATGTCTATATCAGGAGAGTACAGATGTATGGTATAATGTTATTAATCATACTTAGAATACTGAAGAAAGTGCTTTGTTAAAAGATTCCAATATTCCTCTGACTATAACCTCATGTCCTTCCATCTTTCGTTATGTCTCATCTTAAACTTAGTCTCCATTCACACTAACTCTAATCAATCTACCCTTTTCTGTTTTCCCATTCCATCACCCCATTCTGGCCTTATATTTCTCATTTCAAAATAATGACTCTAGATAAACAATCCATCTTTACATCGTACTCTATTACCTTAAATCTCTTATCCCTATTTCCCAGACAACTCATCCACCGACAAAACACCAACCCTAGACTACTCCTACCATCAACCAGTCTGTTCAACTCCTACACTCATGCTGCCAACTCTGTTGATGGAAGAAATCAAACAACTTTGCTGACTAGGTCTATTGTATATTTAATAATAGATAACATTTATATGATATACTTTAATGTTTGCAAAACATTTTGCATTTATTATCTCATTTGATTAGTGTTATATGATCATAATTGAGCCTTTAGTCCAGATGCCTAACCTTCTCACCATATAGTTTATTGGGAAAAAAAAAAAATGAGGCCATTTATGGAATGTTCTTGCTTCTGTTCAACTCCACATTTCAAATCACCTCAACTTCAATTCCAACTCTTTCCTCCTTGTTTCAAACTTGGAAGAACAGGTGGCCCTTCCTGTGGCAAATACCAACTGCTCTACAATAAAATTAAAAGATCGGAAAATTAGAAGAAAATTTAAGCTGACATAAAAAATATTCAAGCTGGAAAACTGGTAAAGGAGAAATAATTTAAGACTCATTGACCTGAAAACTTTTTTTTTAAACTAGACATGATATTTCAAGAAATCATAAATAAAAATGGCCCAGATCCATTAGAAACATAGGGTAAAGTAAAAAATAGAAAGAATCAACTATTGCTTCTAGAAGTGAAGTTTAAAAGCAATCCTGGAAAATTCTGAAAATATCAAAGCCAAAATCCCAAATTCTCAAAAAAATTAAGGTCCTTTAATCAAGATCACATAAGACCCAGTTGCTTTTACAATAAATAACAAGCAATATTCCAAGATGAAAGATAGGCTTACAAAAAAGAATAACTAATAGCATAGAGAGTGGTCAGGTATTTCTGATAAAAAAAGAGATCAGAGATAAGCAGAAAATCTGAAATACAAAGCAATTTAGCAATAGTGATGGGGAAGGAGAAGGCAGAGAAGGGGGGGCAGAGGAGAAGGGAAGAAGGAGGGGAAAAGAAAGACAGGGACTGGGGGGAGAGAAAAAAATGAGAATCAGTATTACCTTTTTAATGCAAAGAAGACAGCAGAAGAAAGTTCAAAAGGAAGCATAGACACGCAGGACAGTTTTGAAAGCAGCATTTAGAAGTTACATACTTTTTAAAAAGCAAGTGAGATGAAATGGAGATTTAGTTTGATATAAAACTTTCACTTTGTGTTTTTCTGTATAAAGATGGCATTTTCATATATAAGTTCAGTGTAAAAAAAATTAAGAGAAAAGACTAAACTAAAATTCTACCCTCTTTAGACCTTTCTCAGCCCCATGAAACCCTACTGTTAATGCCTTTCCTCTAAGATTCCATTTAAACTGTGTCTATCTTGTATGTGAAGACTTTTTGTTTTTCTTTTTTTATAAATCATGTAGCCCATTAAAATGTTAGGTCCTGCAGATCTGAGGCAGTTTTTGCCTTCTTTTCTCAAATGGTTAGCATTCTGCCTGGTACATAGTAAGCATTTAATAAACACTTGTTGACTTGACTAGATACTTTATGAAATTTGTTTTCATATACATGAAGACATTTCCCCTACCTATGAACCATTTCTATAAACATGTTAACATTTCTCTGTGTTATTTACCCAAAGGGAAGAAAAACATCTAAAGAAAGGGCTGGATTTAGTTCAAATCCAAATCCTACCACTTACCACCTATGGGTGACCCTGGGCAAGTTAGAACCTGAGCATCGGATTCTTAATCTGTAAAATGAGGGAATTTGATTAGGTTAGGTTAGGAGCTCTTAACCTAAGGTCTGTGAATGTGCTTAAAATTTTTTAAATAACTATTTCAATATAACTGGTTTCCTTCATAACCCTATGCATTTTGTTTTATGCTTTTAAAGTAGCATTCTGAGAAGAGGCCCATAAAACAAAAAAGGTTAGGAATCCCTGGACTAGATGATATATGAGGTCCCTCCTAGCTCAATAATCTATGAATCTCCTTTCTTTAATTTTTCTTTAATTTAACCCTTAATCAAGGTCTGGCAAAAATAAAGCCAACTTCTCCAAGGAGAAGGTATTTTGTTTTGTATCATTCAAGGAATTACTTTTATCTGTTTTATACTCTCTAAGATGCATGGCCAAGGAGTAAAGGGGAAAAGAAATTTTAAGGAAGATCTAAAACTAATATTACAGTAGGTTAAATTAAACCCACCACGACTGTTTTTAAGCTATCAGATACGCAACTAAAAGTAGACTAGACAAATTGAAGCCTCAAATATTTAATCAAATTGTTTAGTTAGTAGAATTCCTTCCTAAACTAAAATATGTTAAGAAGTCTTCCACAGTTAACATTGGAAATGGAAACAATAGGACAGATAGCCTACTGCTTGAGAAATTGGGGTTACAGGGGCATATAAACAGACTATTATAGTCAACAAAATGACTTATCTTTAAAAAAAAAAAGACCGTGTATTGGTGCACTCACCATCACCAGTGGCCCTGTTAATTCTGCCTGATTTTGAATTACTTTGTATATAATTTTCAAATATTTCATTAATTCATGCTATTTTTTTACATGTCTGTCTTGCTAGTCTAACACTTCGTACCATGACAAATATAACTATGGTAGAGATATTGAGGTATGTACTAAATTTTTTAAGATTTCAGCATTTTCAAAGATATTTTTGGACACACTAATTTGCTAAAATAATTTTCACAAAATAGGTTATGGGGAAGAAACATCAGAGTTTATACTTTTAGAAGATTTGATTACAGAATTCTAGTTAATCATTAGAAGAAAAAGAATCCCTAAGGAAAGTAATTTTTCTTCTAATATAATCAATAAGCAAAAGAACTAACTGAATAAGAAAGATTCCATAATTCATGTTCTGTCAAATTAGATGGCCTATTTGCTATTTCTTCATTATCATTATCACTACATAGCACCTACAATGGCATTGTGGTAAGTGCTTCACAAATATTATTTCATTTGAATCTCTCAACAACCCTGTGAGGTAGGTGCTATTATTATGCCCATTCTAAAGGTAAGGAAACTGAGGCAGGAAGAGGTTAAATGACTTGCGCAAGGTCAGACAGCTAATAAATGTGTGAGGTGAGGTTTAAACTCAGATCTGCCTAACTCTAGGCCACTGACACTGTTGCTGACTCTATCCATCTAGCTGTTTGTAAAAAGGTGAGATTTCATCTCTTCTTGTGCTCTAAAGACTAAATGTATTCTCTCCTTACCTCAGCCTCTTTTAGAATTCCTAGCTTCTTCTAAATCTCAGCTCGAGTGTCATCACCTATACCTACATCTATAAATGGTTTATATAAATGGCTTAAAAGCAAACGATCATAGATGAAAAATGAAAGGGGCCTCAGTTTCAGAGCCCCAGTCCAGGGATCAACAAACTCAGTGTCTACCTGTTTATGAACAGCTCCCAACTAAGAAGAATTTTTACATTTTTTAAAGTTTTATTGTACTGAAAAATTTACAAACACTGTTAGGTAGCCAGTTATACAAAAACAGGTGGTAGACCTGATTTCCAATCTTTGATTCTAGTCATTTTACAAACGAGAAAATTAAGGTCCAATAAAGTTAAATGACTTGTCCAAGGTATCACATGAATAGTAAGTAGCAGAGGCAACATTTGAATCCGGATCTTCTGCCTCCAAAGACATGGAAGCTATTGGATCCCTCTCCAGCTGCTTGTCCCTTCCCCTGAACCATCCCCCAGAAATTAGTGTGTCTATAATTTGTATTTACTTATCTGCTTCCATCTTGTTTGACTGTTTCACTTCTGTCTTTAAACATGCAGGGTTTAAAACAGGCCGGAACACAGTGACCTCCTAAATGCTTACTAAATCAATGAATGTGGCATTAGTCATAGAATTGGGCCAGCCTTGGAATCAGAATGACCTGGGTTCCATTACTGCCTCTGACATGTATGTGCTATGTAACTGTGGGCAAATCACTTAGTTCTCTCAGTGTCCTCAGATGGCTCCTTAAAACTATAAACTACAGACACACTGCCAATGTGAATCAGTTTACAACCTGGGAGTTATAAAAATTACAGACTGGCCCCCCCTTCACCTGCCCCCACAAAAAAAAAAAAAAAATCATGACCCGGACTATCAGCCATATAGAGATTTAAGCAAACAATCCAGGCTCCAATGTACTGGTAAGCTCCTTGCTAATAATTTTTTTTCATTCAAATATATAAGGGATCATGTAAGAGAAATACTAGTGTTTAATCTGAGAAAATCCTAAATATGAACACTCAAAAAAAATCCACCTAATTATTTCAAAAGTGACAATCTATATTTGATTAGAATACTAGGAATTGTTGAGGAAAAAAAAACTCTAATGAACATATCTCCATGGGAAGTTGATCCTTTGCATCAATTCAAAACTAAACATGATGATATATTGTAATTTTATATCACTATTCTTTATGGAATGAAGTTAAACACCGGCTATATTTATTATACAGCCAATCCAGAAGGGGCTAATTACCTTTCAAATGGGGCTACAATATGAATGGAGATCATTTTAATGATTCTAGGAGTCAGCAAACTAGGGCAGGGCAAGTTACCCCCTACGTTTGTATAGTCTCACAAGCTAAGAATGTTTTTTTTATTTAAAAGACAATAAAAATTTAATGTAGAAAACCACTCTTAGTTTGCAAATTGTACAAAAACAGCCAAAGCCATAATTTGCTGATCTCCACTCCAAAGCATAAGGATTACCCACAAATTTGAGTATGCCTACAATTTTGTATGTTAGTTTAAAATTTAGAGTTCAACTGACATTTTAAAACAGTTTTCTCCCTAAAATAGCAAGTGGCACCGTCACAAATTGTCATCACATTGCATTTCTATTCTTTTCATCTCCAATTAACATACAGATACAACAGAAAAGAGAAACTATGTGTTAAGAAGAAAAACACAACTAATTACTTATTTGGGGAGCAAAAGGTGTGCTAAGTTTGTCAAATATTAAATCCTACCAGTTTCTCTAACTTCCTCAACAAGTACTAAAGAAAATCTCACTAAGTTATCCCCTCTTCAAGTTAGCAAGGGCACAATTGGATCACAAGGCTCATTATCCTATTTTAATTTGTTTTGCAATTCCTTTTGGAAATGTCAGAAATTTGGATTATGCCTAAGTTAAAGCCTAAGTCAAAGCCATTTATGATTGAAATTCGAAAAGCAAAACTTTCTGTCTCTTCTTTCCTTCCTTCCTGATCTACTACTTATGATTTATGTGACCACGGGCAAATCATTTGACCTCTCTGAACCTCAGTTTCCTCATCTGTAAAGTGAAACAATTTGACTACATGACCTAGGAGTCCCATGAGACAACTTTAAAAAAAATTCCAATTTAAAACTTTGTTTTTTCTTAGAGTATAGTTAAGTCACTTTCAGCTTGTAAATTATTTAGTATTGGGTCTGAAAGCTTTATAAATTCTGGTCAGTTATCAATTTGTAGGTACCCATTAATTCTGATCTCAGAAAGCTTGTAATATGGACAAGGTATTTTTGATGGCCTTTGGTGATTACTGTTATCTAAGTGCCCATATGGGAAAAGTGCCAACAGTATGACAAATGCTATCAAGATCAAACTCATTTTAAATGGATGCCCCCTGACACCTGATAGAATAGAACTGAAAGTTACAGCCAGAAGAGGCAGCTGCATAGTGGAAAGAATAAAACACCACCTATGTTCAATAAACCTCAAATTCAAATGAATTGCTCAGCCCAAAGTAAAAAGCAGTGCAATTTATCTCTCCCTATTTCATAAATTAATAACTGAACATATCTGATTTCATTTGGTAGTTTCTTAAGTGGGTAAAAAAAAAAAAAAACCCGCCACTGGCTATAAAATAATACAAAAAAGCCTGATCAAAAAAATTAAAGTGCCTTCCTAATAGTCATATGCATTTAATTCAAGCATTAATACCAAGCCTATTAAATGCTAAACAAAGAGGTAGGAAAAAAATAAATAAATAGTTCAATTCTTCAACAGAAAAATAACCTATCTGAATTCTATGAATTAATAACAGAAAGGTTGGTTGTATTTCAAGGGCATCCTGGACTTGTTGAAGAATCTCCTCCAAGACTTGTCAAAACTTACCACTACTCCCTTCTCTTAGCAGAGGTGGGGAATCTGCGGCCTCAAAGCCACATGTAGTCCCTCTAGGTCCTCAAGTGCAGCCCTTTGATTGAATTCAAATTTTACAAAACAAATCCCCTTAATGAAAGATTTGTTCTATAAAACTTGGACTCAGTCAAAAGGTTGTACCCGAGAACCTAGAAGACTACATGTGGCCTCAAGGCTGCAGGTTCCCCAACCCTATGAGTTTCACAAGAAGACAAATCATAAGTGGCAAAAGATTAGAAAGTAACTGTGAGCAATATGAAGTGCTGGGTTAAAAAAAAAAAAGAACACAGGGAAATAGTTGTTGTTTTTAAGCTATTGCTGCTATTCAAAGATAAACCTCATGAAAGAAAGTCAGATTTGGGAAGTGAACAATCAAGAAGATGGTGTCTAACTAATCTTGATCCAAGCTAACTGGGTTGAAGAAGTTGATGTATCCAGAAATCAATCAGTCAATAAGTATTTACTCAAAATTAGGGAATAGAAAGATCTTTTTTTAGGGAATACAAAGATTTTATATCTTACAGACATATTCTAAGGGAGGGAGGGGAGTGCATAAAAACACACATAAAGTTATCTTACATATACATACATATGTGTATTTACACAAATATACACACACACATTAATACAGGGGAGCTAGATGGCAAAGTCAATAGAGTACCTGCCCTGAAGTTAGGAAGACTCCTCTTCCTGAGTTCAAATCTGGCCTCAGAAACTTATTAGCTGTGTGACCTTAGGCAAGTCACTTGACCATGTTTGCCTTAGCTCCTCATCTGTAAAATTAAAAGGAAGTGGCAAACCACTCCAGTATCTTTGCCAAGAAAACCCCAAATGGTGTCATTGAAGAGTGGGACAGGACTGAAACAACTCAGCATCAACCACCACCACCACCACCACCACCACCAAACAACATGTTAATGTCAATACAGAAGAGAATGTAAATCCTCAGAGAGAAAGGCATTAAGAGTTGTTGGAGACCAAAGGCTTCCTGTAACTTGTAACTTGAATTAAGTCTTAAAGAAAGCCAGGGGTTCTAAGTGATGTAGATAAGAAGAGTTTTCCAGTCATGGGGGTCAAGAGAATGCAAAGGCACAGAGACATGAGATATTGTGAAGGAGGAATACTAAGTAATTAAGTATGGCTAAACCACAAAGTTTCCATTGGGGAGCAAAGTGTGTAAGAAGAATAGAAAGAGAAAAGAGTCAAATTGTGAAGAGCTTTAAATGCCAAACAAAAGAGTTTACAATTGATTCCAGGGAGCCATTGGAGTTTGCTAGTAGACAGATAATGTGGTTAAAGGTAAGTTTTACTTTGGCTTTCCAGACAAGGAGATCAAAATGGGAAAAGGCCTAGAATTAGGAATAACCAAGGTATGTTTAGGGTACAGTGAATAAGACAACAGCTTCTGGAAAGCCTTAAGGTTACAAATAAGGGGCATAGTGAAAGGTAGGAGAGAATAGAAAATTGGAATCAATAAGAGAATCAATAAAAAAATTTTTTTTAAATAGTATGTGATATCATGATTTGAATTTTTGTATTCTAGTTTAAAAAACAGCAATGATGGTGTCCTGGTCAAGGATGAAGTATGCCTAACTTGAAACATGAGTGACAATTTTTATCTAGGAGAATGAAGAGCAAAACAGGATAGGGATACAACCTGAGGAAGGAAGAAAGGAAAGATGGATGGAAGGTATGCTTAGGGTACAGTAAGAATGTTTAGAATACAGAGAAAAATAGGGAAGGGGAAAAGAAAATGAAAAAGGAAAGAAGGGGGGAAAACATTATTAAGCACCTAGTCTGTATACCAGGCATTGTGTTAACTACTTTACAAATATTAACTTATTTGAAACTCACAAAAGTCATGGGAGGTGGTTGCTCTTCTTATCCCTATTTTATAGTTGAGAAAACTGAGGTAAAAATTGTGACTTGTCCAGGGTCATACTGCTAATGTCCAATGACTAATTTGAACTCAGATCTTCTAACCTTCTGCAAATTAGATTCAACTGAAAGAAATTAAGTTATTCAAAGTTTACTAGGATTCTGGTAGTAGGTATACTGAGATTTCTTTCTTTAACCTAAGTCAATATACAAATTGTATTAATTAACTCTAGAAATGTCTAGAATCCTGATTAAAGAAATTAAATAGTTTTTTATTCTAACTTTGCTACTAAAGTAAAATGTTATTAAAAGACTACTGAATCCTATTCAACAAAATGTATCTAGTGTCTATTGTGTGAACAGTACCATTAGGAATTCTCAAAGATACAAAGTATCCTTGATATAAGTAGTTCCTTTACATGAGATAAAATTCTTTTGGCAAGATGATATTCACAAAAGGAAAATTAGAAAAACAAAGTGATTGAGTAGAGGGAATAAGAAGGAATTCCAGGCAAGGGGAATAAAAGTGACAAAGTGTGGAATCAAGAATGAATGAGCAAGGCGCACAGTGAATAAGCCTCTGTGTGGCCCTAAGGATTCATGCTGAGAAATAATGAAAGATAAGGGGGAAATCATAGTTTGTTTCCTAACCTGTGGAAAGACTTAAAAGTATAATTAGGAATTTAAACTTTGTCCAATAGGACGGTGGGAAGTCAATTAGTTTGTTTGAATTTTTAGTAGTGATGGGACATGATGAAATTAACATTTTAGGAAAACTTGGGTGATCTTTTAAAAAGCTATCCCAGTAATCTTAAGCATCACAATTATAATTAAGGAAGTCCAGAAGTAGCTTCTTGCCAAGTGAAGGGAATTTTGATATCCTGTCAATACATCGAGGACTGAGATTTCGTTGATGTGGGGACTTGGGAACCATTTCTATGACTACAGGACACAAAAAATAATTGGTCTATAACTTAAAGTCTTAAAAGAGTTGCTCCAGGATTAGAGAATTTTAATCACTTGCTCATAGTAACAAAGCTAGTAAATAACAGGGGAAGGAGGGATAAAAGCCTAGGCCTTTTTGACTCCAAGTTTAGTACTCTAACCACTACCTGGAGCATCCTGGAAAGTGAGTCTGACTTGTAGTTAGCAAAGAGTTAAGTTCAAATTCTGCTTCTAACTTTTAGTGGCTATGTGACTGCGAGGAAGTTACTTCTTTTCTCTGAATCTTAGTTTATTTACTGTTAATAAAGGGAATGACAGTACTGTAATATCTACTTCAAAGGGATGTTAAATTGCAAGGATAAGATAAAACATGCAAAACACTGAAATTTTTAAAGCTTCATATAAAGAGTAGTTGTTATTATCATCACTAATCATCATCATCATCATTAACATACATAATGACTTACCAGTACTACTACTAGAAGGCCATGATTGGGTAGGGAGAATAAGGGATAAGGAGGAAATCAAATGTCACACAAAATAAAAAACTGGGAAAATGATACCCATGACAAAAATATAGAAGTCAACAGGTAGAGTCAATTTGGAGGAGGAAAAGTTCTTATCAGAGGCTGGTGCAATAAGTTAAGTGCACCCACCATGTCTGAGTTTCCTTATAATTTGAAATGTAAATAATCGAGCTCAACTTGTGCTAATCTGATGGTAATGTCAATAAAATATAGCCTAAGACCTCCCAAAATTGACAAATGCTTTTCAAAATAGGGAGCATTTCTAAAACAAACAAAAAAAAAAAACAAAAAGATAAAAAAAAACCAACCCAACAACTTTATTTTTAAAATGACTGGACATGAAAATCAAAATTTAAAAAGTCAAAATATATTACACATTTGGATATTAAAACACAGAAACATTTAAGAATTTAATCTGGTAGTGCAATCTTGTGTAAGTCACTTAACCTTTCAATGCTTCATACAACACATAAAGAGTATATAACACCAAGAGCAGGTTCTGATACACTAGTATTTTCCTTCTCAAGAGTTCCGGTAAAATTGCAGGTTTGATATCCCCCCCAAATTAAAAGGAAATTATATCTTTTCAAACCATCAAAAGAGAAACCAGTATCTTAAAACTTTCTTAAGGGAAACAGGACTAAGAAATTAACCTGAATTCTAAATATTGCTTTCATTTTATCTGCTTAATTTTAAAAGTAGGTTAAAATCAGGAGGGTTTTTTTTTTATAATAATGGACACTTGGTGGGGTCATTCTCTTAAAAAGTAGAATCATTTATAATGCCTAATTTTTTTAATGGACAACATGCTTTTAGATCAAAATTTAGACCACACACATCATACAAGAAAAGTCATAAAATCATAATGGATGAAAGAACTAGAAAACTCTATCACTTAAGAGTTTATCAGAGTCTCTCTATAAATCAGGTTACCTGTTCCTAAAATGGGATATGAGCTGTCTTCTTTTCAAAGGGATTTGGAAAGGAGACAGGGATTTATCAATAATGTCTGAGTACCTAGCAGTTGCTAGTAACTATGATTTAAGTGAAGAAAACTATAAAAATATAGTGTAACAATATTATTATAGTGTATGCTAAAAACAACAGAACCTGACAGATAATCCAGGGTCCACATCACTAATGGAAAGAGGAAAAAGGAATAAACAAAATGACTCTATGACTCTAAATTGGTTGCAAGACTATACAAGTACATACACCAAATGAAACTTCTATTCTATATTGATAAAGGGAACCTTGCAAGTTGTTTTCTAAATTTTTAATGAAGACTGAAATGGACATAAAAACAGATGTTATAGAGGGGTGGTCAGGTGCCTCAGCGAGTAAAAGCACTGGCTCCAGTGCCTGGATGACCTGGGGATCAAATCTGGGCTCAGATACTTAGCACCACACCCAGAAATAACTGGCCATGTAACCTTGAGCAAGTTACTTAACCCCTATTGCTTTAAAAAAAAACAAACAAAACAAAAACAGATTAGAATCAGCTAACCTAAACTAGTATTGCTGGGTATGACAATAGCAAAACTTGCTAACATCTCCTAGTTAGGCCTCCTTTGACTGGAAAGATCAGAAATCAATTCAGCCAAGTCAATAATTTTTTTTTAATTACCTAAGAGCAGCTTATTACCAAAACATATAGTCACAGAATTTCTGAGCTAAAAAAAAACAACCTTTAGAAATCATGTAGGGCAACTCTTTTATTTTATATGTGGGGAGGCTATATTAAGTAATGTGCCCGAAGTCACACCAGTCAAGCAGCAGAATGTAAACCAGAATCCGGGTCTCCTGACTAGTTTTTACTCTGACAGCATACCACCTCTCCAAACACAAAGGAATATTTTTCTAAGACTGAACTCACTTTTAGGTGCTGGAACTCAAATTCTGAAATTATATAGTGAGGCAGCAAATAATGCGTAGGCTGGGAGAAAAGACATGTTCTAGTTATGAATATAGGTCTAGTAGCTGTCCCACTAAGGAACAGGCCAAGGCACTTATTTGAGAGTCCCTTTGTGTGTATCACCCCTAATTAGAATGTGAATTCTTTAAGAGCAGGAACTGTTTTGATAATTTTAGGCAGCTAGATGGTACAGTGGCTGAAGTGGGACTTAAGTTAGGAATACCTGACTCTAAAGATTTATTAAAACCTTGACAAGTCCAGTCTCAGATACTTACTAGCTGGGCCCTGGGAAAACTTCCCTCAGGTTCAACTTCCTCATCTGTAAAATGGAAATAAAAATAACATCTAGCTCTCAGGGTTGTTGTAAGAGTAAAATTCTAAAGTACTTTAAAAAGTTTTAAAGCAATATATAAATACTAGCTACTATTATTTTATACTCAGCACTTATGACAATGCATGGCACATATTAAGTACATAATAAATGCTTTTCAATTCTATTAACTTTGATGGAGTTAAACTAGATGACTTTTAAGTATAGTTTTAGTTCTCAAATTCTGTGAATGCCAAGAAGGTCACATCTGTTTATTAACCACCACACAGTGGCAATTGGTTTTCAAGTCAGAGGTCTTAGGTTCAAATCCTGGCTCTGATACTGTGGGACTTTCAGTAAGTAAGTCATTTAACTTCTCTGGATTTCAATACTTATATCTACAATGAAGTTCAATGGACCACATGACTTCTAATGTCCCCCCCCCCCCCAGCTTTAAGTGTACATTTTAGTAATTAAGAAACCTATATTTTATTTCTTAATACAAAGAAACTGAGTGCAGGATTTCTGACAGCTGGAGTTTAGAAAGGGAAGAATTACATCTGAATTCTACTCCTAGTTATGATTTGAACTCATTGCGAATCACTATGCAAGTGTCTTTAACCTTTAGGAGTTTGTTTTCTTATCTATAAAATAGAGTTTATATCTATCCTTGGACAAGATCTTTTAGAGAGGTTGCTAAGATGTGGTCACCTAGCCTCAAATTTTCGTTTTACGGATAAAAAAAATCCCTAAAGATCAAAGAAATCAATTGCTTTGCTTGGGATCGTATAGATAAGTAAGTGGTAGCTCTTATCTGGAAGAGACCAGGTTAACTAATGCCTTTACCTTTCATTTATATTGTACACTTCTTCTAAGACTGAGCTCACTTCCAGATCCTGGAACTCAAATTCTGAAATCATACAGTGTGGCAGCAATGTGTAGCAGGAAGGGAACTGGGTTGGCAGAAGAGAGACCAGCTCTAGCTAAAAACAATTCTAGTGTCTGCGCCACTAAGGAGCTGGCCAAGGCATAACTTCTTTGGGCTTCACTTTGTGTGTAGTCTTTCCTAATTAGAATGTGAATTCTTTGAGAACCGGGACTGCTCTGATTCTTAATTTTAGGCAGCTGGGTGGTACAGTGGCTAGGGTACAGATGATTATAAGCTCCTAGAGGGCAGAGACTGTATTTTGCCTCTTTTTGTAGCCCCAGCACTTAGCACAGTGATTGGCACACAACAAATATTTAATAAATGTTTATTGACCAACTGCATGAAATGGAATTATTTACATGTTCTCTCCCCCACTAGACTGCAAGTTCAAGGACAGGAATGGTCTTTTGCCTAATTTTGTATATGCAGCGTTTAGCACAGGGTTTATAGCACAAAGATGGCATTTAATAAATGTTTATTGATTGTGTGAACAGAATTATTTACATGTTGCCTCCCCTATTAAACTGCAAGCTCGAGGGCCTCTTTTTGTATCCCAGAGCTTAGCAGTGCTTGGCACATAACAGATACTTAACAAATGTTTATTAATTGTGTGAAGGGATTTACACGTCGTCTCTCCGCTTTATTAGCATGAGAGCTCCTAGAAGGCTGGGACCACGTTTTTGTTTTTTATCTTTCTTTGGTACTCCCTTCCCCCACAAAGCTTAGCACAGTGCCTAGCATATAGTAAGTGCTTAATAAATGCTTGCTATCTCCAAAAACGAAGTAATCTCTAGGGTTCCTTCCAGCTCTACACTTCTGTTATTCTAGGATTTGGCACTTAGTGGTATTTGACTAGGGGAGAGGAAGGTGAGGGGGAAGAGGCGGGGGATCCAAAAACAGAAGTCCCCACTCTTGTCAAAAGCAGAGAGAGAAGAACCGCTCCAAGACTCGTCCTCAAATCCCTCAAAGGTGTAATTCAAGTAATCAACAAGTATCCCTTGGTGAGTCAAGAGCGTCCTGCTCGTCCCCGTGCCCTCCTCCAAGTACGGTCTCATCTTCCTCAAACTTCCTTCCACCTCAGGAGGGGAAAGGGAAGCCAAAGGCCAATGTCTTCGGACAGTCCATCCTCCTCCTTCACCTCCTCCTCACCGGGCATCACCTCCAGAGCCCTGTCACTCCCACCTGGACGCTCCCTTCCCTTCCTTCCCTCCATGGCCTCTGGTCACCGTCCGTCCCTCCAGTCCTCTCTCTGCCTCTCCCCTGTCCCTGGGCCCGCCAGCCTCACCAGCGGTTCGCAGTGGCTCGAGCTCCGATCGGTTGGCTACAGGCCGCCCCGAACATTAACGACACCCGGGAGCCGGGCCCCTAGGCTCAGGCCCGAGGGGAGGCTCCGGGTCGGGCTTGGGCTTCAGCTCCGGTACCTGAAGGGGCTGTTCAGCCGCGGCGTAACATTTTGAGAGGGGATTCCGGAAGCGGCAGGCTAGCGGAAAACGGAAGTCGGATGAGACTAAGCAGCATCCTCCCCCCTGGACCCTCGCGGGGGTCAAATGCCCCTAAAAAAATCTTCCTCTGAAGTTGTAGAGCCTGACATGTTGAGGGATTAAATCAGAACCATGCTTCGACTCCTTAGGTCTTGTCTTTGGGATATGAAGACTGAAACAAAGGTGAAGATTGGAGAGGGAGCTCGCCCTTCTTGAAGGAAGACTTTGGTATGACCCGGTTGCCATGGGGACAGAGAGTAACACCAGTTGGGCGCCAAGGGGGCGGGGAAGGCCATGGCCACTCTAGTCACTCTGCAAAATCGGCTCCCGTTCATTGAAAGCCAGTACTACTATAGGAACAGGTAAGGCACAGAGGAGAAACTTAGCCAGTAGGTCTCCAGTCAGGTATTGGAGCTTCCTGCCACCAATGCCCTAAACCTAAAGCAATAACTATGATCGAATTCCCCTCCCTTTTCTTCTCCCACTCCCCAATGCCTTTTGGAGCTCGTGGAGCCTTTATAACTTTAAGTAAGAGGTTTAAGAGGAAACACTGGGGTCTGGAAGACCCTGAACCTACTTGTGAATCCTTTAAATGAGGGCCTTCCCAAACAAAATAGTGGTTTGTCTTCTGCCTCATCAGCGCCCCCATTTTCATGAAATCTTCCTAGAAGCTCCAGCTACTCCATTTCTGGAAAAGCTGTAGCCTGGATTTTGCCCTTCCTGGATCTCACACTTCCTCAATCTTTCAGGACTAGCCTATATTAGTGGAGGCATCCTAATTGGAACTTTCTGGTCTATGTCTTAGTCCGTTCTCAGGGACAGGATAATGGGAATTCGAGACAATCCCTCTGTGCCTTTCAAAGTGAGATCAGCAAAGCCAATCTTATCAGTAGACATGTTCCTCTCAGAGGTGTATAGAAGGACAATACTTCTTCCCCCCAAACCCCCAACTCCACACAGTTAATATACATTTTAATTGTTAAGGGAGGAAGCAAGTGTTCCACCTTTGTTGTCTAGTCAAAATAATTGATTTTAATTAAATAAATTTTAGGTCAGATATTTTTTAAAAAATTATGAACTCCTTTTAAGCCAGGGGAAGATATTTGGGGTTACATAGAATCTTAATGAACTCCTCAGATTATATCATATAGATGTTTACTTACACTACTGCACCTAGTTTAAAGGAGTAAGTTTTAAAAACAAAAACAATGATGGGAGCTAAGAATTAAAAATAGAAGTACTGTAAATTTCAGTAAGCTTAATAATTTACTACTTATGAGAAGCAATTATGCCCAATGTTGTAGATTAGGAGAACTTCAATATATGTACATAACCTTATATTTATATAGTATTTGACTCACAGTCCTGTGAGGTAAATAGTGCAATATTATCCCCATTTTTTAAATGAGAAAACTGAGATTTAGAAAACTTAAATCATTTTCCCATGGTTGCAGAGCTATTAAAATTTGAGGCAGCTAGGTGGCCCAGTGAATAGAGCACCGGCCCTGGAGTCAGGAGGACCTGAGTTCAAATGTGGCCCCAGTCACTTAACACTTACTAGAGATGTGATCTTGGGCAAGTCACTCAATCCCAATTGCCCTGCCTTGCCCCCTCCAAAAAAAAAAATGCACCCAGGACTCAAATCCAATGGGGAGGTCGTTAGGTTTCGAATCAAAGGACTTAAATTCAAATCCTTGATCTACTACTTAGTACCCATATGACTTTGTTCAAATCACTGAACTTTATTGGCATCAGTTTCCTCATCTGTAAAATTCAAAAGTTGGACTAGATATGCTCTTAAAGCCCCTTCCAGGTGTAAATCCTGTGTTCACAGCTCTTTTGATTCTAAGTCCCTTACTCTTTGCTATTCTTCATTCCCTTTCCTGTTTTCTGACCAGGCTCTCAAAAAACCTATGATTTTCATATGCTTTCCCTCATGCTTCCCATTTCTTCCCATGGTTTCCTGGATTTTATCATATTGATATATCTTAATATACAGTGGTATTTTATCTGTA
Organism: Petaurus breviceps papuanus; assembly: GCF_028583685.1. Taxonomy (NCBI): domain Eukaryota; kingdom Metazoa; phylum Chordata; class Mammalia; order Diprotodontia; family Petauridae; genus Petaurus; species Petaurus breviceps. The sequence continues at coordinate 5,458,359 of NW_027187317.1, read as the reverse complement.
ACTTTTTACCTTTTTCATTTTTTGAATAAGTAATACCCTTTCAGATCCATATTTTCAATATACAGATTGCAGCTCATTCACTTTTTTTTCATCCTGTATAACTGTTGGTTTATGTCTGTCCTCTCTCAAGGTGTACGTCAAAAGTGCTGGTGTCTTCCTTTAGATCTCATGTCATTATGTGTTTACCAATAGAACATTCAGTCTGTCCATTGGTTATTCTTGTTTTCCTACATAGCCAGCCCTCCTTTTCCATGCATACATATCTCTATGATGCTATCTGTTATACTGCTTCTCCAGTGCAATTCGTGATTGATCATATGCAGCCCCATCATGCTCTTTATTGCTCTTTAGATGACACATACTTTTACTTCCAGTGATACCTATGATATCAAACTTTCTTTGCATTAGGATCTTTAGTTTGTTTTGCTTGTTCTTAACTCTGTTTATGTATAAGCATTTGAGGCCAAGGGCTTTACTATCTGATATTTTTCTTAAATTGCTGTCTCCTATAGTTCTAGACATCTCCCCTGCTGTTCTTGCTACAATGTAGCTTTCTCTGTCTTGGTAGATAAAAACTGTTTTTTTCCTGCCTCCCTTTACCTTTTCATTTTAAGCGAGCTTTTTGATTAGATTTACAAGACATCAGCCAAATATATTCATATCAATTCTTGTTAGGTACACTTCATCCCTGATCTGGAGATTGTCAAGTCTCCAGATTTGACAATCTAATTTCTATAATCTCAGCTTGGGTCATAAACCCAAATACCTGTCCCAAATACCATCTTCTTAGTCAGTTGTTTAAATTCCAGTCTTGGGCAAGCTAGGTGGCTCAGTGGATAGAGTACCAGCCCTGGAGTCAGGAGGACCAGAGTTCAAATGTGACCTCAGACACTTACTAGCTGTGTGACCTTGGGCAAGTTACTTAATCCCAATTGCCCTGCCTTCCCCCTTCCAAAAAATAATAATAATTTCTAGATGTGACTTTCTTTTCTCAAGCCCTTGCCTTCATTAGAAGCATTAATAGGAATAGTACTTGTTATATGCTAATGTCTTTAGTTTTTTTACCCAATAATTTATAATTTTTTGCAATGCTTTCTATATTCCTATCCAAATATTCTTTGACCTTATTTATCACTGAAAATGACTTGTAGTCATCTAGTTTGATACATCTTGCAAGGTTTTTTGTTACATTCTTGATACATCCTTGGAAAGATAACATACCTCTTTGTATTTGCAAATATGAAAACAGTCATCATACTACCCCTTAGCAAGAAGTTACCAAGAACCACTTGTTTCTTTTCCCCCTACTTTTGCTGGATAATATTCTCTCCCCCAATGGCTTCTGAAGATTCATTGTTGCCATAAAAAGTTATTTTATGTTTATTTTAATGTACATAGGGCCTTTCTTTTTTGTCATTAACTTTCTTGTGTTATATGCTTAATAAAAGAATCTCTGGGTCAAAGGGGATAGTCCTTTTCTAACATAATTCCAAAATATTTTCCCAAATGGCTGGTCCTATTCACATTTCCAACAACAAAATGCATTAGTGTGCCTATCTTTCTACAACCTCTCCAACACTGACTTCATCTTTTGTCATCTTTGTCAATTTAGTGATCTTGAGAAACTGTGGGCTTGTTTTGATTCTAATCTTGCTTATTATTAATGTTTTGGAGCATTCTTTTATTTAGTTGTTAGTAGGTTGAAATTTTTCATAACTTTTGAACACATACCTACAGGTTAATAGTTTATGGTTTTGCATAATGTCATCTATATTATATATCATTCATAGTGCTTATTATAATAATATTCAGAAGCTATGTGGTATAGTAGATAGAGTGCTAGGCTAGAGTCAGGAAGATCTGAGTTAAAATCTGGCCTTAAATACTTACTAGCTCTATGGCCTTGGAAAAATCTCATCTCAGTTTGCCTCAGTTTCCTTACCTGCAAAATGGAGATAATTTCATCACCCTGAATTGCTGTTAGGATCAAACAAGATCATATTTGTAAGTATTTAGCCCAATGTCTGGCACATAGTTAGCGTTATGTAAATGCTAACTATTATTATGATGTGTTATATATTCTAGTTGTCTCTATATTTTAGATCTCAAACTCTTATTTGGTAAATTTGATGCAAAAAAGTTTCCCATTGGATTTTTTCTTCTCATCCTAAATGCATTGATATTATTCATGTGAAAGCTTTTCAATTAAACATAAAGTGAATGATATTTTTATTCTTTTTAATTGCCTGTATCTCTTGTTTGCTCTTCCCATTTATTCCTCCCTTTTTTATTATTCCCTTTGATACTCTAGATCTGCAAATAACTATTATTTTAAAACTTCATTCAAGTCCATGATTTCCTCTGTTTTAGAATTAGAAGAAAATTGATTCAAATATTGAATCTCCTCCTTACTAGCCATATGAGTGCACATGTTATAACCTCTCTGGGTCTCATACTAGATAGCTTCTAAGGCACTTCTGAGCACTAAATCCTATGATTCTATTAATTTTTTTTCATAACTAATGTGTGCATTTTCTTAGAATTTCTTACTAAAATTTCTAGAAATATTATATGAATTTCTTTTACTTATTTGTTTTCTACAAAAATGATAAATATTAATCCCTCTATTACTTCATTCTGGTTCATCACAGAAGGGTGACCCCTAGGTCTTAAGTTTTTTGCTTATGGCAATTTGGAATAAAGTGCTAGACTTAGCTTAGCATCAGGAAAGCCTAAATTCAAAACCTTTCTCAGAAATTTACTAGCTCCTTGACTTCAGGAAAGCCATGTAACCTAACAATTTCAGCTTCCTCAACTCTAAAATGGGAAAATAATACCACCTCTATCACAGGGTTTCTGTGGGAATCAAATGAAAAATATCTTTACGTCGTTATCATCATTATAAAGAGTATTTGAGGGAGCACACACATTGATGTGATCATAGTTTTTTTTTTCTTCTATTTGATAAAGCAGATTCAAGAATATTTTTGCAAAGTATACTTTGTTAATTTTGCGATATATTGTGTAAGAACAATTATAATTATGATAGCAACAAGAAACTTATGGTTACAAATGCAAATTCTTAAAAGTGCTACTTATAAAGACTGCATTAGCCTGAGTTGCACACACATTTTGTGTAATTAAGAACCAGGATCTCAACAACTTCTATTTGACTCTCTACAACATGGAACATTTAGTTTTTTTTATTCCTGCTTTAATAGTTAGTGGGGGTTTTTTTTATTTGTTTGTTTTTTGCTTTATTAAGGAGTTCACTATTTTTTCTTTCTGGTCATAGGTGCAGATGGTTTGGAGGAGTAAATAGATCCTACAGCTATTTTCAAAACTTATCTCTGTGACACCATATTTAGTCTGATTGAAAGCATGATAATCTTGGAAAATTATCATGCTTTCAATCAGGATAAAAATAGTGTCACAAATAGAGATGTTTTGAAATATATGTATATGCATATACATATATGCATATATATGTATATTTACAAATATCTTGTATTGACTTATACCTGAAATTTTTGCATTACCTCCATTAGAATATTAGCTGATTGAAGTCAGGAACTACCTCACTTTTGTATTTGTGTCCACAGTAGTCCACAGAATATACTAGGCATAAATGCTTGTTGGTTTTATTCATGATTCTTCTTATTATGGGTTACTTCAGCATTTTTGTTTCTTGAAGCCAGCTAGGTTTTCCCCTTCAGATCTATTCTGTGTATTATTATTGGATGAATTTTCCATTAAAACTGCTTTTATCATTTTGTTCCTTTGCTCAAAAGTCTTTAGTAGCTCCCTAGATTCTTCTAAATCAAGTCAAAACTCTTCCACAGTACACCTTGCAAGTCGCTCAACTGCTCTGGGTCATAATACTCTCATCTTTAAATGTACTAGAGGATTTAAAGTGAGAAAACTTGACTTTGAATCTTAGCTCCACTACTTACTCTTTCTATGACTTTGAACAAGTCACTTCAATTCTCTGGGCTTTATTTTCTGCATCTCTACAATTAGGGAATTCTCTTTGATGATCTCTAAGATCCTTTTCAGCTGTAAGTCCTGCAGTTCTCTGATTTTTATGTCTCTTCCAGTTCTAATATGATATAGTACTGATAGAGTCTTATTTTTCACAAGTTTGAAAAATGCAATTTAGTATGAGATTTGTGGATTGGGGGAAAGTTGCAGGCATATTTTACTTTAGCACATCATTTGACAGAGTCTCTCATCTTGTTCTTATAAAAAAGATAAAAACTGGAACTAGGCCAGAGAGCATTTCAATGGATGTAGAACCAGTTGAATGTCTGGACCCAGAAGGTCATGATGAATGAAAGGTCAGCTCTGGAAGGAGGAGCAGAGTATCTTTGGAAGTTGTGCTTCCCTTTGTTTAGTTTAGCATTGTAATCAAAGCTGGATAAAGTAATGGATGGCCTGCTTATCAGCTTTGAAGAAACACAAAGTCAGGAGAGTTATTGAACACATTGGATAACATTTATAATACAAAAAAAAAGGTCTCAGCAAGCTGGAAAGATAAGCTAAATCCAGTAAAATGAAATTTAATAGAAATAAATAAGAGGTCCTATACTTGAGCTAAAAAAAAAAAACAATCATTGTCCCAAGATGGGAAAGGCATAGCTAGACAAATAAGTTGGGAATTTTCGCCGACTGTAAAGGTCAATACAGTCAACAATATGAGTATGACATGGCAATCCCCAAAGCTAATGCATTTAAAGAAGCAGTGTCCTTCAGACCCAGTCTGAAATACTGTGTTTAGTGAAAAAGTATTTTTTTAAACACTTACTAGGTATATTGGGAATGCAAATAGAAAAGAATGATCCTGTTCTTTATCTCATATTCTAATGGAAGACAATATAAATAGGAGTTTTAAACTGTAATTTAGATAGAAAGGCCCCAAAGGCCTTATGATACAGCAGAAAAATCAGATAATAGTATATAATTTTTAAAAGTATCCACAGGAGCAGAGGGATATTTCTGTATCTGATAATGAACCATCTTGCAGTGCCAAAGATTTTGGTATCAAGAACTTTCTTTTCTGTCTCTCAGTAACTATGATTGCTGAAGAACCAATGGTTCCAGCACCTACAAAGGCGGTGTCCGTGTTATCTAATCAATAGTGGTGGGAGCTGAGCTGAAAACAGGGCTTATGGTGTGCAGGGCACTATTTTCCTTGGAATTGAGATATAGGGCTCCTTATTCATAGAGGTTCTGCCCCTAGATTATGGGCACTACATTTTTAGAAAAAAATTGGCAGTGGGGCGGCCAGGTAGCACAGCAAGTAAGAGCACTGGCCTCAGTGTCTGGATGACCTGGGGAATGAATCCAGGCTCAGACACTTAGCACCACACCCAGAAATAACTGGCTGTGTAATCTTGAGCAAGTTACTTAACCCCAATTGCTTACAAACAAAAAGAAAGAAATTGGCAAATGGGAGAGCATCTAATAGAAGGCAAGCAAGATGGATAGGGCCTGGAGACTGTGCCATGGAAGGCTTGGTTATAAGAATTAGAGATATTTTGCCTAGAGGAGTCTTATCAAATGCATTTGAAAGGCTGTCATGTGGAAAAGGGATTAGACGTGTTCTGATTGGCTGCAGGGGGAAGAAATAAGAGCAGTATGTGAAGGATGCAGATATTTTGCTTTAGGATCAATATCAGGAAAAAGGTTAGAGTCATCCAAAAGTAGCATTGGTGATATGAAGATACATAGCAGTAGGTCCCCCTCATTAAACCACTTATTAGGTCTGTACCTAGAAGCAATTCAGGTACAGCTTCAGTCAGAAGACCTTTTAAGATTTTTTCAAACTTAAGATCCTGTGATTCTACACATTTTAAATTTACATGTATTATTATTATTATTATTTGCACTTGAAATATATGCGATGAATCTTTGGTTTATAGAATGAAAAGTGACTGATAGGTTGGCGGGAAGTCTGACCTCTTTGGAATAAAGATCTAAAGGGGAATAAGGAATTATAAAAGTGATGAAGAGAGCTTTGAATGTTTGAGGAAGGCTAGAGATTGAATTTGAGGAGGGGGAATTTAGGAGAAATGGAAAGAGGAAAATAAGATAAATTGAAGATAGAGAAGAACTGGGGGCATAAAGATCTGAATGGATTAGAAAATGGATTAGAAAACAGAAAGAAGAAGAAGAAGAACTAGCTAATAGTTATAAAGGGCTTACTATGCTCCAGGCACTGTGTTAAGCCCTTTAAAAATTATTATTTCATCTGAACAACCCTGGCAGGCAGGTGCCATTATTATTCCCATTTTATAGATGAAGAAACCAAGGCAGACATAGAATGAGTTACTTGCCAAGGGTCTGAGAACCGATTGAAGCTCAGGTCTTCCTGATTACAGGCCCAGTGTTTCATTCATGGTGCCACCTAGCAGTCAAAAGAAAAAGAAATGGAAGGATAAGGCACATGACATTCCATCTCTTGGATCCTATCATTTAAAAAATGTTTATTTTTATTTTCAGTTCCAAAGTCTTTCATTCCTCCTACCCTTTCTTTTACCCATTGAGAAGACAAAAAATATGATACTCATTATACATATGAAGTCATATGAAACATTTGCACATTAAACATGTGGTAAAAGGGGAAAAAATCAAGAAAAATAAAGTGAAAGAAAATATGCTTCATTCTGTACTGAGTCCACTAGTTCTTTAGCTGGAGGTAGAACACATTTTATATAGTAAGTCCTTTGGAATTGTTGTAGATTATTGTATTGATCAGTAACTAAATCTTTCATAGTTTATTATCATTACACTATTACTGTTACTATGTGCATTGTTCTGGTTCTGCTCATTTCACATTATATCAATTCATATAATTCTTCTCACATTTTTCTGAAACCAGTCTCTTCATCATTCTTTATAGCACAACAGTGTTCCATTATATTCATATACCATAACTTCTTCAGCCATTCCCAATTGATGGATATCCCCTCAGTTTCCAATTCTTTGACACCACAAAAAGAAATGCTATAAACATTTTTTGAACATATAGGTCCTTTTCCTTTTTCTTTGATCTCTTTGGGGCATAGACTTAGTATCAGAGTTGCCAGGTCAAAGGATATGCATAGTTTTGTAGCTTTTTGGGTACAGTCCCAAATTGACCCCCAGAATAGTTAGACTGCTTCACAGCTCCACCAACAGTGCTTTACTGTCTCTATTTTCACACATCCTCTCCATCATTTCTCATTTTCCTTTTCTGTCATTTTGGCCAATCTGATGGGTGTGAGTTGCTATCTTAGAACTGTTTTAATTTACATTTATCTAATTATTACTGATTTAGAGCGTTTTTCACAAGATTATTCTTACCTTTGATTTCTTCCTCTGAAAACTACCTTTACATATACTTTGACCATTTATCAATTGAGAAATGGCTCTCTTATTTTTATAAATTTGACTGAGTTCTCTATATATTTGAGAAATGGAACCTATATCAGTGGAACTTGCTGTAAAATTTCCTTCAGTTTCCTACTTTTTTTCTTCTAATTTTAGCTTCATTGCTTTTGTTTGTACAAAAACTTTTTAATTTTGTGTAATGAAAATTATGTTTCACCTCCTCAACCTCTGAACTTCCCTATCTCTTGTTTAGTCATGAATTCTTCTCTTGTCCATAGATCAAGGTCCATGCTCCAACAATTTGCTTATGATATCAGCTTTTATGTCTAAATAGTGTACCCATTTAATCTTATCTTGTCATATGGTATGAGATCTTAATTCATGTTTAGTTTCAGACAGACTGTTTTCCCATCAGTTTTTTTCAAAGTGAATTCTTGCCTTTTGTTGTTGTTCAGGCATTTTCCATTGTGTCCAACTCTTCATTGACCCCGTTTTGAGTTTTCTTGGCAAAGATAGTGGAGTAATTGGCTTTTTCTTTCTTCAACTCTTTTTATAGATAAGGAACTATGGCAAACAGGCTTAAGTGACTTGCCCCAGGGTCAAACAGCTAGTAAGTGCCTAAGACCATATTTGAACTCAGTAAGATGAGTCTTCCTGCTTCCAAGAACAATACTCTATCCACTGTGCCACCTACCTGCCCATGAGTTCTTACCTATGTTACTGTGTTCATTTGCTTCTTTATATTGTGTACCTAATCTATTCCATTGACCAACCACTGTATTTTGCATTCAGTATTATATTGTTTTTATGATTACTGATTTGCAGTATAGTCTATTTGCTAAATCATCTTCCTTTGTATTTTTGTTTCATTGATTTCCTTGATATTCTTGATTTTTTTTTCTTCCAAATGAATTTTGTTATTATTTTTTCTGGGTCAGCAAAGTAATTCCTTGGTAGTTTGATTAGTATGGCACTGAATAAGTAAATTAATTCAGGTAGTATTGTCATTTTTATTGTATAAATCCAACCTACACATGAGCAATTAATATTTCTACAATTATTTAGATTTTTATGAAGAGTGTTTTATGACTCAGATAATTTTTGCTGGTGGTCCTCTATATTTGGAGTTCTTTCGCTCCTCATCTTCATATCCTAGTTTCCCTAGCTTAAGATCCCAGTTGACAGTCTCACTGTCTGTAATATATTTTTCCTGATCCCTCTTCATTACCTGTGCCTTTCCTCTGTTAATTATCTTCAAGCTATCCTGTATGTGTCTTGTTTGTATATGTTTGTCGTTGTATTGTCTCTCCATTAAACTATGAGTTCCTCTAGAGCAGGGATTATTTTTGTTTTGTTTTGTTCTGCATTTCTTGTATCCCTTGAGCTCCCCACAATCCCTGGATAGGGAAGCCTAAAAGGTGGAGGATTATTTAAGGAGCAGTTAGTTGGTAGGGGGATAGAAACTAGATTTGTGTTTTCATATCCCCTGAACTTCTTTGGAGTTGTCTTTCCTTTATTTGTATCCTTAGGACTTAATGTAATGCCTGGCACAGAGGGGGCATTTATTAAGTGCTTTTTATTGACTTAACTTTGTTATAAGGAACTCCAAGTTGATGAAACTCCCTGTACCAATGCGAGTCAGTGCCTCTTCTGTGATTTAATAGTGTTAAAGAAGTTTCTAGAACATAGACAAATGACTTGGTCTTGGTCATATTGACTGTACTGTACATCAGAGGTAGGACTTGAACATAGGTTTTCCTGGCTTCTCTGCCAGTTATCTTTTCATTATACAACACTGCCTTTAAGTTGGTAATAGAACAAAAAAGGCATGTGGTTTGGAGAAGTTGGTAAAGTGGATAAGAATAAGGATAGATTTGGTTTATGAGTAACTTTTAGGAAGCCAATGGATTTTGGATGACTGATACTTTATACTCAAAAGTCATAGCTTGGACAAAGAAGTCTATTACTTCTTACTTATAACAGATCTTTTTTTATTCACTCATACAATCATCATACTAGTTCAGGCCTTCATCTCCTTTTGCCTAGACTTTTGCATCTCTTTTCATCTAGCCTCTCCTCTCTTCAAGTGCAGATATGTTACTCCTGTGTTCAACAAATTGCAATGACTGCCTACCACCTTTAAGATCAATGCTCATTTACTCCTACCAACTGAATCATTTGCACCAACTCTAAGGCTGAAATTGTCAAGTAATTCCCCTCCTTTAAATTTCCCCTTTTCTATTGAGGACAGTAACATCCAGCCTCAGAATCATCCTTAGTTTTTTTCCCTCTCCTTACACTATATCTTATTATTAGCCAACGTTTGTATTTACTTATCTTCTTACAAAATTGGCTTTGGCATTCAAATCCCTTCATAATTTGAGTCACCCTATTCCTCATGTTTCAGTCTTCTTACACCTTTGTAATGGAAATGTAAATTTTAAGATCTTCCCTGCCCCTAGGCTAAAGTGGTGCACCAGAGCCTGGGGTGGGAGGTTTGTTTTTCAGTAGATACTTTTTGATTGGGCAGTGAGTCAATAAGGTTGTTACATTCTCTGAACCAGGAGAAGGCTATATAAGCCCTGATGTGTAGCTTTGTTTTGGGGGCTCACTTTGAGAAGTGTTCTGTGATTTGACTGGATGAGACTCTGGGAAGCCATTGTTGAGAGCCCCCCCCCCCCAACCACCCCTCCCGCCCCCCCCCACCTTCCCCCCGCCCCTCCCCCCTGCTTTGAAAAACCCAGATGTTGATTTGGTATGGATGTAATGGTTGGACAGTTTGAAACTTTGCTTGATCTGTTTCTGTCATGATAATTCTGTCTGTATACTCTGAAGTTCAGGGTGCTGACCTTTTTCCCCTGAACTAGGTAAATGATACATATTTGACTGATTAAAGTAAGCTTGTTAACCCATTTTGAGTTGTTTTCCTTTAACAAAGCAGATCTAAGAACCTGTGTTGGTAGCCACCCTGGAGATGCTGGGGTGCTTGCTGCTACAACCTTGTACTTTGCCATGTACTCTTCTATCATGTGACACCGGCCATCTTTCTATTCCTTGTACAAGACACTCCATCTCTTGACTCTGGACCTTTTCACTGATTGTCCCCCATACCTCGAATGCCCTCTTTTCTCATCTCTGCTTCCTGGCTTCCTTCAAGTCTCAGTTAAGAGATCACCTGCTATAGGAAGCTTTCCCCACACTCTTTTATTCTATTCCTTTCCTTCTGTTGATCATCTCTGATTTATCCTGCATATAGTTTGATTTTATTTTTGTTTTTTCTCCCATGGACTCGTTTCACAGCCTGATGAAACCAATGGACCCCTTCTCAAAATAATGTTATTTTAAAATTTATACCTGAAGGAAATGAAAAAACATAATTACAGACTAGTAAAAATAAGGATGCTAATTTTTCCAACCATGTTGCTGGAGCTCTTAAAAACTATCCCTTTAAGAATGTCTCTCATAGACCTTTTCTGTCCTTCTAAAATTCAACCCTCAGTTACTCCTACCTACTGAGTCATTTATACCAGCTCTAAGACTGAAACTGGCAAGTGATTCCCTTTCTTGAAATTTCCTTATTTCTACTGAAGACACTACCATTAAATCTCAAAATCATCCTTGGTTCTTGCCTCTCCTCCCCACACTATATCTTATCATTAGCCAAGTTTTGTATTCACTTATCTGCTTACATGTTCTATCCCACAGTAGAATGTACACTTCTTTCTGGAAGGGACTATTTTTGTCCTTGTGTCTTACACATAGAAGGCATCTTGCAAATGCTTACTGAATTGGACTGAGTTGTTTTTAAAGACAATTTATGAGCAAAGTAAATGGTTTATAAGACAAGGGAAAGGACATTGGGTATGACTGTTGAAATACTAACAATGTGAGAAGTATGACATCTAAAGTTGAAGATAATGACATACAACATGATACAATAATTTTCCTCTGGAACTACTAGCAAGAACGACAAAGAAGGGAGATTCTCATTTAGTAGAAAGTATGTAAAGCAGAGATGATTTTGGAGTTATCTGAATAGAATGCATGATGCTTATATTCCTGCAGTGGTTGAATGATTTTTATCACTACTCAAATGCAGATTAATCTCAGTACTAGAAGAGAAGAGAACTAAAGAGACTCTTCAGTTATCAGGAATAATGAAATATTCTTTTTGTTGCTGTTACTATTAATTTTATTGAAGAAGAACTTCAATATCAAAACTTCAGTTTGAGAAAGAAAAATAATTCTTTAAAGAGAAAGGAAAAGAGGTTGGAGTATGGAAGAATATAACAGAGAGAAATGGCAATCATACCTCTTAAAAGAGGAGGTTTGGTTGTTCTATAGAGAAATTAGCTATTTGTCTTCAAAGGAAATGATGCTATGAAACCACACTAGCTATCAGGTAAGAGATCATCCAATAAGAACCAAAAAAAAAACCTACCAAAAACAAAAAAACAAGCAGTGGCAATCAGTGTCAAGGGGGTGCTGAGGCTGCTTTTTGTTGACTTGATTACAACAGAGAGTGCTGCTGTCTTTTGGCGGCATGTATCCAGGACGTGGTAAAAATTCTTATTAATACTTAAACTGGATGACTGTTAGCCACATCTAGTGATTCATGATTCATGATAGGGTAAATTATATTAACAGCATGTATCTAGAAAGCATTGCTGAAGATCATGAATTCTTGGCCAACAACTTAAAAGATATTATAGGTTACAGGTACTGTTTTCATCACTTTTGGCTGTTGAAGGAATAAGAATCAAAAGAGAAAGGTAGGTTTAAAATGAAAGTAAACAGCTGATTAAGATGATAGTTTCTGAAAAGGGATTTTGTATTTCTGGATATACCTTAAACCATAGGAGTAAAACAAGGTTCTGGGCAGAGATGGAACACCTGAAAAGAGTTGGTAAAAAATTTTTTTTTTCTTTAGAAACTTACAAAACTAATTAGAAGAGGGGCAGCTAGGTGACACAGTGAATAGAGCACTGGCCCTGGAGTCAGGAGGACCTGAGTTCAAATCCAGCCTAAGACACTTAACACTTACTAACTGTGTTGTGACCTTGGGTAAGTCACTTAATCCAAATTGCCCTGCCTTTCCCCCACCAGAAAGGCAAAAACAAACAAACAAAAAAACCTAATCAGAAGGGATTTATACTGAAAAGAAATGGGAGCTGGGAGTCTTCAAAAGAAACTGCCAGTTTGTATCAAGATAGATATTGTAAAGGACATAGGGAGCATAAGAAGAAAAATAGGAGAGATACCCAGAATTTGCTAGGGACAAATTCCAAGAGAGTAATCAACCAAAACAAGTTTTTTTTTTTTAAATCCATGACTACAGATCGCAGCACAGAAATAAATTGGGGGACAATAGGGCACACTACAGGTTCTAATACAAGGAAATATATATGACCTCATAAATATCACTGATATTTGATATGATGACCCAAGAAACTGAATATGGCTCTGAAAGAGGATGTACTTTGCTCAAAGGAATAGGATAAGTAAGAAAAGGAAGAATGTAGATTAACAATATATAAAGAAGATACTCATGAAGAAATTCAAAAATTATAGAGGGCAAACATGATGGAAAACATTGAATGAAGCTCCATGGAGGCAGAAACATAAGTGACATCATGATATTTTGTGCCAGTCGACTTACACATAAAGAAGAAATAGAAGACAAGCTAAGAAAATAGATTGAAAGCCTGACCAGGAGGCATGATATGGTAGTGAATGGAAACTTCATTTATTCATTAATCTGCTTATTTGGTCCTCTTCCTCCTTCTCCTACTCTACTTCCTCCTCTTTTTTCTTCTTCTCTTCATTGCCTTCCTCTTCTTCCTTCCCTCCCTTTTTCTATCTTCAAAGAAAAGCTGCTGATCTAACTGCTCTGACTCCCAGCTGCCTGTGGGCTCTGCTCTTCCAGCAAACTCCTCCCACCACAGGCTCCATATGATTACATTGGGCCGGTTAAGGGGCAGGGAAGATCTTCAAATTCCCATTGCCATTACACTTAATAATAACTTCATCCTTTAAAAAGTGGAGAAAAGAGAAATTTGATTCTAAATCAGATTTCACCAAGAAGCAGTTAGTGATGAGAATGAGGATGTTAGGATATAGTTGTACAAGGAACTCCAATTAACTTTAAGATGCTTAAAAAAACAGTATAGAAGGCAGAGGAAAGGGCAGGCAAAGGAATACCAATATACAATAGTATATGGTCATTTATAAATAGTATCTAATATGCTAAGTCTCACAATGACCTGAATGCTGGTGAAGAAAGCTGAGGATGACAAAAAAAAAAGGGTTTTTTTAAAACTACATTGGGGGAAGAAGAGGATCAAAGAAGGGACAGATCTGCTGGTTGAATTGGATGGAAAGAGAACCATTAATGAATTCAAGTCACCTGATCCAGATGCATTGCATCTTGGGCACATCTCCCTGCCCCGCCCCTTCCCAAAAAAGAGATGTCAGTGTTGAGCCACTGTCAACAATTGACCTCTTAGACCCCTTCCAACTCTGAGGTTCTGTCATTTTGAGGTGAAAAGTTCTATTATGGAATTTCCTAAAAGTTTAATATAGGTAAGTCATAATTCCTAACTTTAAGGAACTAGTAGTAATTCCAGAATCGGGCATTTAAAATTTAAGCCCTAAAAATAATAATAACTCACACATTTTGATATTATTTTGCAGTTTGCAAAAACACTTTCCTTAAAACAATACTGTCAGGTTAGTAGTGTAATCATTATTATCTCCATTTTACAGTTGAGTAACCGGGTTCAGAGAGAAGTGACAATCACATTCTCAGGGCTATGCCCATGATAATACCACAACTTCTACTTCCTTCTCTGATACTCTTTCCCTGGACCAGGCTAAGATGGAGAGCCAAAAAACAAAAAGAAAACCCAAAAAGAATTTTTTTTTTTTTACACAGAATTGGCTTAGAAATACAGTTTTTTTTTTTTTTTTTTTTTAAAGCAATTGGGGTTAAGTAACTTGCTCGAGGTTACACGGCCAGTTATTTCTGGGTGTGGTGCTAAGTATCTGAGCCCAGATTCAATCCCCCATATCATCCCTACACTAGGGCCGGTACTCTTACTCACTGAGCCACCTGGCCGCCCCAAGAAATAGAGTTCTTCAAATATGCTTATAAATGTAGAGTTAGCATTCATAAATTCTAAGCACCAAATATTTCTTTTTTGTTCCATGAAGGTTTGAAGGTGTTCTAAACAACAGAATCACAATATTTATTGCATTAGGTGATGGAAGATCTGGGTTCAATTCCCAACTCTGATCTTTCTTTACTTGTCTGACCTTGGATAAGTCACTTCCACTTACTAGGCTTCAGTTTCCTTTTCTCTAAAATGAAGGGGTTATACTAGAGAGTTCAAAGGCTCCTTGCCAGTTCTGAATCTATACATGAGCATAGTAGTAAGTGTGTATTACTGGTAATAAGTTTAACTATGTTTTTATTATATTTATGTTCAGTAAATTTATGGCTGTTAAAGATTCACATTCACAAATACAGTGTTATATGGGTTATAGTACTTATTTCTAGTTGGTGATTAAGTGACTAGAAGCTTCCAGCTTTTTCTTCATGTTTTATTACACCACTGGTAATTCTTTTGATCTTTCATCATTATTAATTCATTTAGTATTCATTGTGATAATACTGATCATAATGAATTTATTTGGTATTCATGTAGATGTCATATTTTATGCACTGCTATAGGATTTCCATTGTAATTTACCACTAATTAATATACCATTAAAATAAAGTGTTACCCACATTTTTCACTTAAAACATAAAAAGTGTAGAAGTTCATGACATATTGGTGTGAGTATTCAATATCCCAATGGTAACCCAAGTATCTGGAAAGTACATTTTTCAAGCAATAGAAAAATGAAAAATGTGCATAAAATTCATGTATCAGCAGACAAGTTATAACTAAGCAGTTATAACTTAGCAGTAATTTACCTACCAAATTATTTTAAGGCCTACTTTTACTTAGAGAAGCCTATTAATGTAATGGATGTCCTTGCATTTTATTTATTTTTATTTACCCATGTTATCCAAGATTTCTGTGGACAAAAATAGCTTCAATAAATGAAATGGCTCACTTATTCAATCACCACAGTTTATCTGTTAGTACCCAGAGTAAAGAGAAGCAACATGGAATAGTGCATAAAAAGAGGGCCTTAGAGTCAGGAAAACTTGAGATAATCTCTGCCTCCTACATATACTGACTGTGACCCTGGACAAGTGTTCCCTGGCAACTCTTTAAAACTGAAGGTTGAAGAGGAGCTGCTGATCTGCATTGGTAGAGGAAGGTTCTTCAATGAAATCATAGGTTCAGACTTAAAAGAAAAAAAAAAGATAAAATATCCAACATTAAAAAAACTGTATAAAAATATTATGATCTGTCCTTTGTCATTTCTTTGAACTTTTGCATTGCAACCAGGCATGATAAATGGATATAAAACTCAAAATTGGCAATGAGGTTACTTATTTGTGACAATAGTGGAAGTTTGGGTAGGCAAGAGATTGAAACTACCATACTGGCTCAAATGAGGTTTTAAGGTTATCTATGTATTTCATTTACTCTGGCAATTCCAATTTCTCCCATACTATACATAATAATTTGTCACCTGGGTAGGAAAATATGTGTCTGCTTATAGAATCTTAGAGTTGGAAATTACCTTTGGGGTCATCTAGTCTAACCCATAGCATACAAGTGCTGATCTGGCTTCTGTCTGAATACCACCTGAGATGAGAAAATATCCTATCTCCAAAGGCAACCCAGGCCTATAGCTACATATTTGAGGTGCTTTTTTCCCCTGAAATTTGAACGGAAGTGCTTCTAGGTAACTTATATCCATTGATTGTAATTCTGTTCCCTAGAGGCAATCAGTAGGGATGAGGACTAGTGTGGACCTGTGATTTCATTGATGGGGGAACTCCCAGGTGAGGAAACTCTCTGTCTTGCAGATCAGCAATCACCTTCTCTGCAATTCATAATTTTAGGGAGTTGCCTAGAGCACTGAGAAGTAAGATGACTTTCCATGGGTCACATAGACTCTGTGTCAGAAGTAGAGCTTGAAACTAGGGTTCCCCAGTTTGAAGGTCAGCTTTCTATCCGCTATACCACACGTCCCACAAGTCCAATTAAAACAAGTGTAACATACTTCATTTTAAATTCAGTGTGAAAATGGGAAAAATACAAAATTAGAACAGCACCCAAATAATGGAGTTAAATTTTAGGAAAAGAAAAGCTTTGTTCACAATGAAGTTGGACAAGTAGCACAGTAGTGTTGAAAAGCATGATAGAACCCATTATAAAAGATTGTTATTGTACATTTTCAGGTATAATATGATTAAGATGATATTTTCTGAACCTTAATACATATAGTAAAAGCCTGTTCAGAAGGCCTCAAAAACTTATACCAACTTTAGAGAATGAAATGATTATGTTCCCTCTATATCTCCCTTATAGATATACAGAATACCGATAATTGAATTTATCCTTTCTACCTCTGAGTCATGCTGTTGATTTTTCCCACCTGTGCCTGATAGCTCACGTACTACAAACATATCCCTGTCCTTGATAATAAATATTTTCCTTCAACCCTTCTGATTCCTAACACTGCCATTCCCTGTCTCTAATTTATTCTCTTTCCCTCTTTTTCCTTTAGCTGCCAAACACCATTGGTCTGAAGACAGATCATCTGAGTTTAAATCCCACCTTTGACGCTTACTATCTGTGTCAACTTAGGAAAATAACTTATACCCCACCTCTGCTCAGACCCCTGGGTTCCAGTTTCCTCATCTAAAAAATGAAGGGGTTAGACTCAATAGACCTCTGAGATTTCTTTTTGACTCTAGATCAATAATCTCATGATCCTCCAAGGCAGGAATTCTTAGCCTGGAGTTAATGACCATCCTGGTGGGGTCCATGAACTGGGATGGGAAAAAAATGACATCTTTATTTTCACTAACATCTAACCAAAATTGAGCATTCCCTTCCATTTTGAATGTAGGCAACAAAATACCATAGTTTTAGATTCTACTGGACTGCCAACAGGGTCCATGGGACAAAAAGTTAAGGACCCCTGCTCTGAAGTATAGTCAACTCACAGTTTCTAACCCAATCAGTCATGTCTAAATAAAATGCAATGTGTCTTCTGACACCACTGCTCTACTGAAACTACTCACTCCAAGATTAGTCCCTAATTGCCAAATTTAATATTGTTAGGTCTCACCTCTTTATTTTTTGCCATCATTTTGACCATATGACTGTTCTTGGAAGTCTTTTCTTAATTTTGGAGCCACTTTTCCTCCCTGGTTCTCACACCTCTTTCACCCTTTCATCTCTTTCTCTTTATGATTCTCCTTTATGCTATCATTCTGAAATGTATTTAGTCCTTAACTCTTTTCTCTCTATACTCTTTCCTTCCCATCTTATCTCTTATCACAATTTCAACTCAGATTATTTCCAGATCTTAATGTCTAGCTCTAATCTCTTTCCTGAGCTCTAAAGAATTCAATTTTAACTTTTTTCTTGGATATCCTAATGGCACTTTGTTCAGTAGCAAAGCTCTTTTCCATCTGCCCTTAAACATGTGGTGGTCCCCCAATCCTAAAAAGAGTTTTTTTCCTATATTGTGCAACTCTTAATCCATTTATCTTTCCCTTGACTACTAAACTTGAAAAAGTTTACAACTGATGATTCTGCATTCTTCCTTTCTACACTGTCCTTAATCCTTTACAGCAACACTTCTGCCTCTACTGCATAAAACTATGGAAATCTAAGGTTACTAGTGACTTCCAAATTGCCAAATCCAGTGACCTTTTTTCAATCCTCATCTGTAAAGTCTGCAGTTTTTAACACTATTGATCATCCCCTGCAATCAGACATTTTATCTTCTTCTAGTTTCAAAATCAACATATTTTTCTGGGTCTCCTACCTTTATAATTGTTCCTTTCTATCTCCTTTTATGGATCATCATCCTAATCTTTCAGTGTGGTAATAATCCAAGAGACTTTCCTAGTTCCTCTTCTACAGTCTCTTTACTCTCCCTTATTTATTTTATTCATTTGCATAATTTTAAGTACCATATCTATTCAGCTGATTCTTCAAACTATATATCCAGGCTGGACCTCTCTTATGTCCTCTACATCTTGGTGTCCAACTTCATTTAGGATACTTCCACATGGATATCCTACCTGAAATATAATATATCCAAAACCTAGTTCATTATCTTTTCCCTTAAACATCTTTCCTTCCTACTGCACTATTTTTTGTCTATAACACCACAATTCACCTGTTTTCCAATGGTTGTAATCTTGGGTTAGTTTTGACACTTCCTTCCTACTTAATTCTCATATCCATTCATTTACCTAGTTGTAAAATCTACCTTCATAACATTTTTTACATCAATCTCCAGCTATCTTGTCCAATAATTATTTCCCTAAGACAGATTCCTACTCCCATCTATATAGATTATTGGAGTAACTTCCTTAGAGATCATTCCACCTAGACCTCCAACATCTATTTTTTTTTTACTTATACCAGAATAATCTTTTTTTTTAAATGAATAAATCTGGTTGTATTATTCCTTTGTTCACACATCTTTAGTGGATTCCTGTTGCCAGCTGAGTAAAATTCAAACTCCTCTGCTGGCAGTGAAGTTCTCCATGGTTTCATACCACCTTTTGCTTTTGTCTTTATCTCATATTATCCTCATCCAAACTCTATTTTCTAGTAAAAATTGATTGTACTTTGACACTCAAATGTGAATTGTGTTCTCAGGCCTTCTGTCTTTGCCCTGCCTATTTCCTATGACTTTTTTTGTTACCCTCTTGACTGTCCTTACCAACCTCCTTCCTTATTTTACTTATTGAATTCTTACTCATTTTTTAAAGCCAAGGTCAAATTCCACCTCCTCCAGGAAGCCTTTCCTTACATCTCACTAATTAGTATTTATCCTCCTTAGGATAAGTTAACTTATCCTTAACTTAATTAACTAATTAGCTTAGTCTACTCAGCAAGTCTTAAGTGCAAACAAAAAAGAGGAAATAGTGTGCTTTGATCTACATTCAGATGTCATAGTTCTTTCTCTGGATGTGGATAACATTTTCTATCATTAGTCTTTTGGAATAGACATGTTGAATTTAAAATGTCTGTGTGACACCCTCCTTCATTTCTCATCAGTTTTTGATACTGCTGATCACCCTCTCTTCTCCTTGATATGAATAGGAGTTTAATAAACAGCTAGGGATATGAGGCTGAAGGCTTCTGACACTAACCTCTCCTCCTTCACTCCTGTCTCACATGAAGAAGAGGCAATTCTCTTTGCCAAAATAAAACACTCTCCATGCAATTGTGCACTGAGGACAAGTCATCAAAAATCCAGGCTGCCAGATTGTTTTACTATTTGGTTTGGCAAAATAGGACTCCTTTATTCCATAGTGATTAAAAGTTAAATTTGAAATCTGCATTTATTTCATTGTTTCCACCCAATCAAACCAGGTCTTTTTATGTAGTTGGATCCTTAGGTACTAGATAAAATAGAACAAAAATTTTAAAAGAATTTTAGTTAAAAAAAAAAACCTGGGATGTTTGTGGTGGAGGGAAGCAGGTGGAAATGGGTAAAGCATGATTTACAACTTCATGACATTTCTTACCTTCTCAGACTTGGAGAATAGCTATCTGAATGGGAGTAATCCATTTCCTGATATATATTTGGAGGGGGAGATTACTTGGGGAAGCATAGTAATTATCTATTAGCTTACTGTATTGTCACCAGAACAATTCTACAGTGTTTGCTTGGGTAGGTAGGTTGGAGGTGAGTAAAATTAAGAAACTTGCCTCAATTGAACTGTACAACTTTAATCAACATATAATTATTAAGTATATCCTTTGTGAGTATCTGAATATTGCCTTCTTCCTCATTTAACTTCAGTGGCCGTTTTAGGATTATATTTAGATTGACATTATGTAATAGATTTATTTTACTTAGGAATAGTTGACTCGGTCACTGGATTGGAAAATGCAGAAATTCATGACTTCCATATTTTGTTTGCAGGAATTATACAGTGAAATCAAGCTATCTGGAGTTAAGGAATTTTTCCTAATTACATCTATATTGGTATCCTAAAAGAATAATAAAATGTGTTTTCCTTTCTATTTCCTGAAACAATGTATTTACAAATTAATTAGTTGCAAAAAAGGAGATTAGAAAAATGAAAAAGTAGAGCTGTTGAAAACAGATGAGCTCTTAGAAGAAGGTTCATTGTGACATATGTGATGTTTGAAATGCTTTCTTTACTTAGTATTATAATTTTATTTAAAAATATTTGAATTGTAATGATTTTAATGAAAGTAAAGATTAAGTTTAAGAGACTGTTTTTGTGTCAAAACTAAAATGTCAATTCCTAATGGAATGTTTTTTAAAACAATGTTTTCAGGACTGTAGATGGATATAGAAAGAAGGAATATAAGGCAGCAGTTAAAATACAGAGCTGGTTTCGAGGATGTCGAGTACGAGCTTATATCAGGTATATTGATTTTTGCCAATGAAATTTCAGTTATATCATATAAAGTATATATCTTTGGAAACTTGTGCAATTATTTGGTTTTTTTTTTTAAACCTTTAAAATTGTCATGAAGAGTAAACAAGAAAATAATCTTTTTAGAAAAAGAACGAAGATGGCATAGAAACAGGAAAACTCCCTGTACTCCCCCCATAACCACCTCAAATGCCTATAAAAATGACTTTAAATAAACTTTAGGGCTACAGAACCCACAAAGTGACAGAGAGAAACAAACCTTCCATTGAAGACAGCCCAGCAGGCTGGCCAGAAGGGTCCATCGCAGCCTGCTGGGAGCAGAGCCCAGCCCCAAGTGAACCCGTGGTTTTAGCCTCAGGGCAACTCTTCCAGCCGTGGCTAGAGGGTCTTTGGGAGAGTGGGTTTCAAGAATTATCAACCCATAGATGCCAAAGACAAAGTGAGAAGTCAGTGTAGACTTTGAGAACAGGGAATTTGGGAGTATAGTACAAACTCTGCCCCCAAGGGAAAAGTGGCTGAGGTGAAGTAGCCACAGCCATGTGGCTGCTTCAGAGCCCCTGGCATGCAGATTGTAGGGGACCAAGCAACCATTCTGAGGGGTAATCACTCTTGCTTTAACCTGCTTGGATCTGGATTGCTGTTTAGGGTGGAAGTCCTGGTGTGTTTGACCAGTGAGCCAGAGTGTATGGAGGCTTCAGAGAGGACAGTCAACTAATAGCTCTGGCAGCTGAGAAAACCCCAGCAATTTGGGACAAAGCTCTCCTCTCTAGAAGCAGAGTTCTACTGTGGCAAAAAGCTCAAAGGCCAAGTAATTGAGTGGCAACATGAGCAAGCAAAGGAAGCAAAGCAAGCACAGCAACCTGACTTTGGATTCTTTTTTTGGGGGACAAAAAGGATCAAAGCATGGAACAGGAGGAAGACAATAGAGTCAAAACTCCTGCACCTAAAGCTTCCAAGAAAAATATGAACTGTTTATAGGACATAGAGGAGCTCAAGAAGGATTTTGAAAATCAATAAGAGAAGTAGAGGAAAAATTGGGAAGAAAAATGAGAACAATGCAAGAAAATCATGAAAAGAGAGTCAACAACCTGACTGAATAAAATAAAACCTTAAAAAATAGACTAACTCAAATGGCAAAAGAAGTCCAAAAAGCCAATGAGGAGAAGAATGCCTTAAAAAGCCAAATTTGCCATATGGAAAAAGAATCTCAAAAGCTCACTGACCAAAATAATTCCTTCAGAATTAGATTGGAGCAAATGGAAGCTAGTGACTTTATGAGAAATCAAGGTACTATTAAACAGATCCAAACAAATGAAAACATAGAAGGCAATGTGAAATATCTCATGGGAAAAACCATTGACATGAAAATAGATCCAGGAGAGATCCTTTAAAAATTATTGAACTGCCAGAAAGCCATGATCAAAAAAAGAACCTAGAAGTCAACCTTCAAGAAATTCTCAAGGAAAATTGCCCTGATGTTTTAGAACCAGAGGGCAAAATAGAGGTAGAAAAAATCCACCCATAACCTCTTAAAAAAAGATCCCAAAAAGAAAACTCGTAGGAATATTATAGCCAGGTTCTCAAGTTCCCAGATCAAGGAGAAAATATTTCAAGCAGCTAAGAAGAAATGATTTGAATATTGTGGAAACACAATCAGTATAACACAGGACCTGGCAGCTTCTACACTGAAGGATCAAAGGGCTTGGAATATGATATTCTGGAGGTCAAAGGAGCTGGGATTAAAACCAAGGATCACCTACCCAGCAAAACTGAGTATCATGTTTCAGGGGAAAATTTGGTCATTCAATGAAATATAGAGGACTTTCAAGCATTCTTGATGAAAAAGCCAGAGTTGAAGAGAAAATTTGAAATTTAGATACAAGAAGCAAGAGAAGCATGAGAAGGTAAACAGGGAAAAGAAATCATAAGGAACTTATCAAAGTTGAACTATTTACATTCCTACATGGAAAAACTATAACTTAAGAAAATTTCTCAGTATGAGAATAGTTAAAGGGAATATAAATGTGTACATATATATGTGTGTGTGCTATACATATATGTCTATATTGGAGGGTATATGGGCATATAAATACATATGTGAGTGTGTGTATATATGTGTACAGGTATACATAGACAGAGGGCACAGGACCAGTTGAATAGGAAGGGATGATACTTAATAGGTGAAATTGAGAGGTGAGAGAGGAATATAATGAGAAGAGATAGGGAGAGACAGAATGGGGTTAACTATTTCATATAGAAGAGGTAAGGGAAAACTGTTACAATGGAGGGGAAGAAAAGGAAGGCAAAAGGGAATGGGACAAACTTACTGTCATTAAATTTTGCTTAGGGAGGGAATGACATACACACTAAATAGGGTATCTCACCCTGCAGGGGAGTAGATGGGAAGGGGATGGAATGGAGGGAAGGTTCTGGGGAGGGAAGTTAGAAGCACACACTTTTGAAAAGGGACAGGGTCAAAGTAGAGAATAGAACAAGTGGGGGGTAGGATAGGATAGAGGGAAATATCGTTAGTCTTTCACAAGATATCCACTATGGAAATGTTTTGTGTAGCTACACATGTACAACCTATATTGAATTGCCTATCTTCCCAGTAAGGGTGGGTGACGAGGGAGGAAGGGAAAGAATCTGGAATTCAAAGTTTTAAAATCAAATGTTTAAAATATATATATATATATTTTTTACATGCAACTGGGAAATGATATACAGGCACTGGGGTATAGAGATCCATCTTGCCCTACTGGAAAGTCAGAGGGGGAATGGGGGAAGATATAGGAAAGAACAGATTCGGGGAGGGGGTATACAATGAGATCACTGTTTTGGGGTGGTAGGTAGGGGAAATATGGGGAGAAAATTTGTAACTCAAAATCTTGTGGAAATGAATGATGTAAACTAAAAATAAACTTAAAATTTAATTTAAAAAATTAACACATATTAATGTTGAGATGTTTTCTTATTAAAAGAACTAAGTGTGTTGATTTGACATACTGAGAAACTCTAGAAATCCTGAAATGGCAGATTTATCAGAGGCAGTATGTAACTGTTGGGTAGATCTTATAACAAGAATGATGGGGAGTAGATGAACTGTACAACTAATAGATGAAGTCATGTAAGACTATCCAATAACTTCCAGAAGTTGAAAACTCAGTGGGACAAACTGACAGTCTGGCTATCTGGATAAAGATAGAAATATTAATTATAGTATTCATTGTAGTTATGTGCTGTAGGTGAAATGTCAACAGACAAATATGAATACTGACATTTTCTTCTTATAAACAAGCCTTCAAAAATCTTAATTATATTTGGCATATGATGAAGTTAATGTCATATAATTTATATGATCATTTAAATTACATAATATAGTGTAACTAATTGACTGTAGTACTTGTTTAAAATCGACAGTTTTTGATTCCACTACTCTACTTGGAAACTCCACAGGATGCAATACATTAGTCTTTTGACAAACAAAGAGTGTTCTTAAGTGAACATGGACAGATTGTCCCATTTCTCTCTTCTATGTTAGATAGTGAAAGGGGATGTAGAGAGAATTGAAGAGTAGAATGGGATTTTAGAGCTTGTATTACCAATATGATGTCATTACTATTACCATGGTCTGTCTTTATGGAGGCACCTATGGCTGTGGGGAAAGGACAAAGAAATCCTCCTGCCTTCCAAAAAGAAAAAAAATTTCCATCCCAGAGATGGCTTTATACATCTTTTAATGTCAATACTATGTAAGCACTCTGAAAATTAAAATTTTAGCAATGAGTTTTTTTCCAAAAAATTATTGAAAACTTTTAAAAACTTAAAAAAAAATTAAATCATCTCATGATTAACATTTCAGGTATTTAAACAAAATGATGACAATTATACAGAAATGGTGGAGAGGTTATATGGGAAGAAAACAATATCGACAAATGGTGAAGGTAACTGCATAAATTAAATAATTTTTTAAATTATACACTAGGATGTAAATCATTGACTGTTGTCTTATGTACTAATAGTTTTAAATTGACAAAATTTGTGAGCATACCACCCTTCTTGAAAATCTACATATGATATTGAATAGTTATATAAATATGCCTAAAGAAAGAATATGAGCAGTTTGGGAACTGATATTCCTTACTTTAATTTAATTCTAAAAATAATAAAATGAGTCAATTTTTCTATCTTCTACTGTTCTCTATGTTATTGGTTTAAATTTTTTACCTAATGAACCTTGAAATACTTGAGATTTGCCTTGAGGCACATAACAGATCACAGCCATCTAATTCCCCAAAGGGAGTTTAAGATAGCATTGTATGATAAGCAACTAGCTTAAAACTCAGCTAAGAGGCTTAAGAAATTAAGAAAAATATATATTTTTCTGAATACATAATTGGAAGGTTCTTTAATCAATTGCTTGCTTCACTAATTTTCCAATTTGTTAATATTTTCTATTACAATAGTTTTTAATTTGTTCTTCATTTGTTCTTGATTAATTGAATCTAAGCCAAATTATTGTCTTTTCACAGAAATAAAAATGCACAGAGGAGGAAAAAAATAAGCAGATGAATAAATAAAATGTATTCCCATTTAACAAGGGAATTTAAGAACATGTTAATAAACCATGTGAAATACTACTTGGAGGAAGATCCTAATACTTCATAGCTAACATAAAATAAAAGTTGTTATACAACAACTCTAGATTCTGGAATGTAGAGTTCTTCAGTATTTTCTGTCATAAATGAGTTCTAGCTCTCCTTTTAAAAATTAATTTTTGAAAATAGTCAAGAATTTTTTCTCCCTCCCACCCTCTCTCTGCTAGAGAAGATTAAAAAAAAACCTTTGTAAGAAAGAATAGTACAACAAAACAAATTCCTTTATTGGACATGTCCAAAAATATGTCTCATTCTGGCAGCTAGGTAGTACAGTGGATAGAGCATTGTGTCTAGAATCATAAAGACCTAAAATCAAATCCAACCTCTGACACTAACTAGCTGTGTATCTCTGAGCAAGTCACTTAATGACTGTTTGCCTCAGTTTCCACAACTGTAAAATAGGGATAATAACAGCAGCTATTTCTTAGAGTTGTGAGGATCAAATGAGATATTATCTGTAAAAAGCTCTTAGCACAGTGCTTGATACATACTAGGTACTTTATAAATGCTCATTCCTTTACCACTTGATCTTCCTTTCTGCATACGAGTCCATCATCTTTTCATCAGGAGCAGTGTAGCATTCATTATCAATCCTCTGCTATTCTTAACTTACAATTACATGGATCAGAATTCTTAAAGTCTTTCAAAATGTTTCTTTATACAATGTTGATGTTATAGTATAAATTATCCAGTTTATATTCACTTCACTCTGAATCAGTCCATCTTTTCCCAAGTTTCTCTGAAACCATCCTTTTTTTTAAAGAACTATAAAGTATAAGAACTTTATTTTTAAAATATATTTTATATTTTTTTGAATTATATAAATTTCTTTTTTTTTGTTTTTTTATAATTTATTTGTTTATTTTTAGTTTTCAACATTCACTTCCATAAGATTATGAGTTTTAAATTTTCTTCCTTACCTTCTCCTCTCTCCCCAAGACAGTGTGCTGTCTGATCTAGTTTCTACTTATACATTCATATTACACCTATTTTCATATTAGTCACAATGTAAAGAAGAATTAGAATTAATGGGAGGAACCACAAGAAAGAAGAAACAAACCAACAAAAGAAAAGGAGAGCAAATAGTATGTTTGCATCTGCATTGAGACTCCTAAGTTCTTTCTCTGCATGTGTTTTAGCATTTTCCATTGTTAGTCTTTTGGAGTTGTCTTAGATCCTTGCATTTCTGAGAAGAGCTACATCTGTCAAGGTTAGTCATCTCACAATGTGGCTGTTACTGTGTATAGCATTCTCCTGGTTCTGCTTATTTCACTCAGCATCAGTCCATATAATCCTTTTCAGGTTTTTTTGAAATCTGCTTGCTCATCATTTCTTATAGCATAATAGTATTCCATTACATTCATATACCACAACTTGTTCAGCCATTACCCAATTGATGGACATCCCCTCAATTTCCAATTCTTTGCCACAACAAAAAGCTGCTATAAATAGTTTTTGTACACGTGGATCCTTTTCCCAGTTTTATGACCTTTTTGGGAAACAGATGAAGTGGTATTAGTAGGTCAAAGGGTATGCACAGTCTTATCTATGCTACCATTTAGCAGGATGTAGTTTTCTTCCTTATCTCTTTAAATTAGATCGATTTTTGCTTTTGCTTTGTCTGAGATCAGGATTGCAACCCCTGCTTTTTTTTTTTTTTACTTCAATAGAAGCATAATATGTTCTGCTCCAGCCTTTTACCTTTTGTCTGTGTGTATCCCTCTGCTTCAAATGTGTTTCTTGTAAACAACATATTGTAGGGTTATGGTTCTTAATCCACTCTTCAGTCTACTTCTGTTTTATGGAAAAATTCATCCCATTCACCAGTTATGATTACTGTGTCTTTCTCTCTATCCTATTTCCCCCCGTTTATGTTTTTTTTCTCTTTTTCCCTCCTCACTAGAGTTTTGCTTTTGACCACTGCTCCCCTCCCTTCTGTCAGTCCCCTCCTTTTTCTTCCTCTTTAACCTTACTACTTCTTTCCTCTCTTCTATCCACATCCTCCCCTTTCTTTCCCCTTGCCCCTCCTTCTTCCTAGAGGGTAAATTAGATTTCTATGCCTAACTGATTATGTTATTGTATCTTTAAGCCAAATCTGATGAGAGGAAGGTTCAAATAACATTCATCTCTTTCCCTTCTTTCCCTCTACTGTAATAGGTACCTTTTCATGTGATGTAATTTATCCCTATCTGCCTCCTCCTTTCCTCTTCTCTGAGGATAATCCCTTTTCACCACTTAATTAGATTTTTTTTATAATCACATCAAAGTCAACTTACACCCACCCTGTCTATGAATACTCCTTTTAAATGGCATAATAACAATACAGTTCTCAAGAATTATATGTGGCATCTTCCCTTGTAGGGATTTAAACAGTTCACCCTTATTAATAACATGTTGTTGTTATTTTTTTTCCTTTTCCCCTTTTTATGCCTCTCTTGAGTGTTATATTTGAAGATCAAATTTTCTGTTGAGCTCTGGTCTTTTCAACAGGAAGGGTTTGGAAGTCCCTTATTCCATTGAATATCCATCTTCTCCCCTGAAAGATAATGCTCATTTTCACTGGGTAGTTGATCCTTGGTTGTAATCCAAGCTCCTTTGCCTTATGGAATATCATATTCCATGCCCTCTGATCTTTTAGTGTAGATGCTGCAAGGTCCTGCATTATCCTGATTGTGGTTTCATGATATTTAAATTGTTTCTTTCTGGCTGCTTGTAGTACTTTCTCTTTGACCTGGTAATTTTGGAATTTGGATACCATATTCATTGGTGTTTTCAATTTGGAATCTCTTTCAGAAGGTGATTGGTGAATTCTTTCAATGACTATTTTACCTTCTGGTTCTAGAACCTCAGGACAGTTTTCCTTAATGATTTCCTGAAAGATTCTGTCCAGGCTTTTTTTTATCATGGTTTTCAGATACACCAATAATTTTTAAATTAAATCTGGCCTCTGGGG
Source organism: Petaurus breviceps papuanus (assembly GCF_028583685.1). Lineage (NCBI taxonomy): Eukaryota > Metazoa > Chordata > Mammalia > Diprotodontia > Petauridae > Petaurus > Petaurus breviceps. The sequence goes on along the minus strand of NW_027187317.1, from coordinate 5,429,807 downwards.
GACACTTGCTTGCCCAGTCCTTGCACTCAAATGTTTGGCTCCTGTTCACCCAGGCCTTGCACTGGAATGTTTGACTGCTGGAGGATGTCTGCCAGCCTAGAGCTGTGCCTCTTGCAGTTGTGCCGAAGTACCAGGAGACTTGGCTGCTGGAGAATGCTGGAACACATGGTGGTTTTCTGAACTGGTGTCTACCGGTTCCCCTGCCTGTGCTGAGGAACCCAGGGGGTCCTGGTATTGGCACTTGCCTGCTCCACCACTTTGCAGCTCAGGATCTCCCCCTGGTTTGCTGAAGTGGGGCTTGCCCCTGGCTTGCTGGGATGTCTCCCATCCTGTACTACTTATCCTCCCCTAGAGCAAGACGGACCTTTCCCATTAATCCCTCAAGCTTCTTGGGCTACAGGATTGCTGCACCCCATCTTTCTCCTGGCTCAGTTGTCCAGGGTTTTTCCTGGGGTGATATTTTCTAGGTTTTCAGAGGTCAATAAGGGAGGGTGAGGGTGACTTACTTCTTACCCTGCCATTTTCCTTTTCTTCATTTTTTAAAGCCCAATGCTTCCGTAACATTTTTATATAATAATTTGTTCAGTCAGTCTCAAATGATGTATACAGTTTCCAGTTTTTTAAGCAATTATAAATATTTTTATACATATAGGACTTTTTTTCTTTCTTTGACCTCTTTGAGGTATAGACACATAGTAGTTATATTAGTAGATGAAAGCTTATGTACAATTTGGTAATTTTTAGGGCATAGTTATTAATTGCTTTCCAGAAAGACTGTACCAATTCATAGCTACAAAGTACATCAATGTGCCTGTGTTCCAGCTGGCTCTTGAAGATTTCCATTTTTCATTACTTTGGGGTCATCTTTGCCAATCTGACAGGTTGTATGAAGCCTCAGACTTGATTTAATTTGCATGTCTTTATACATTTTCATAGCACATTTTTCATTTTTTCCTCCATTTTATGGCTCTAGAGAACTCGGATATCTTTCCTTTAAAATTGACAATTTGACAATTTATCAGTTGGGAAATGGCTCTTATTTTTATTTGGATCATGTCCTTATATACCTTAGAAATGAGGCCTCTATCAGAGAAACATGCTGCAGACTCATCCTTCCCTAAATTAACTGTTTTCCTTCTAATCTCAGCTACATTGTATTTGCCTGAGCAAAATCTTTAATTTTAATTATTTTTCTCCAACCTATTTTCTCATACCTTTTTACTCTTTACTTTCAACCCCCTCTTTACAGAGAAGAATAGAAATATGGAACAGGAGTATGCTTAATACCAATGTTCTATGCTTGATGCAAACAGTTTGTACTTTTTCACCCAACTGCCAATCACAGGTTCTTCCCATCCTTTGCTTTTCACCTTCTCTTTATGATCAATACTCTGAATTAAGGTTGGTTTTACTTATGATTCCTTAGAACTACCCTTCTTCTTATTCTCCCTCTTCTCTCTCACTTTATCCCTCTTTCTGCCTGTTGATTGGAATGTTGTATTTTTCCACCAGACTTTTTATGTCTATGTTTGTTCTAACTTCCTTTGACTAGTTCAGATGAAAATGAGGTTACCTGATGGATACCTCTTCCCTTTCATTTTTTATGTAGACTTCAGCTTGCACTTCCTGATTATGAGAAATAAAATAGTCCCCCTTATGCCTTCCCTTTTCATCGATAGTATATACTTTTCCCTTCCACCTCTCCTTTCTTTTAATATCATAAAAATAAAACAAAATCATTCTCAGGCCCCCCAATCTGATTTGACTTCCTCTATAACCTCTGATGATCTTATTGTTGTTGTCTCATTCATTTTTCAGTTGTGTTTAACTCTTCATGAACCCATTTGGGGTTTTCTTGGCAAAGATACTAGAGTAGTTTGCCATTTCCTTCTCTAGCTCATTTTACAGGTGAGGAACTGATGCAAATAGGGTTAAGTGACTTGCCCAGGCTTACACAGCTAGTAAGTATCTGAGGCTAGATTTGAACTGAGAAAAATGAGTCTAAGGGTCGGCTAGGTAGCACAGTGAATAGAGCACTGGCACAAGAGTCAGGAGTACCTGAGTTCAAATCTGACCTCAGACAGGTAACACACAAAAAACTAGCTGTGTGACCTTGGGCAAGTCACTTAACCCCAATTCCCCTCCAAAAAGCAAAAAAAAAAAAGAAAAATGAGTCTACTTGACTCCAGGCCCAGCCTTCTATTCACTGTGCTACCTAGCTGCCCTTACTGTTCTTAGGAGATGCTTATATTATACCCCACATTAGAATGTGAATACTTTATAAAGACTTTTCCTGATTATTCACTAGAATTTGCCTTTTCATGTTTTTCTATTTCAAATTTCAAAATTTCTATTCAACTGAAGTCTTTTCATGAGGAATGCTTGGAAGTCCTCCATTTCATTAAAGGTGAATTTTTCCTCTGTAATGTCATATTCAGTTTTTCTGGATGAGTAATTCTTGGATATAAGCCTCTTTTGCCTTTTGGAATATCTGATTTCATGCTTTCCAACTTCCTCATGGATGTAGTTGCTAAATCTTATGTGATCCTTTTTGAAGAAATAATAAGATCAGATAATACTGTTTTTCAAGTCTTTCTTTGTTTTCCTCTATTCTGACATCACTTTTAATGCTCCTTATATTTGGGCCATGCATATATGAACCTGCTTGTCAGATTTGTGTCTCCTAGACTATCAGCTGTCCACCCACAGATGGGCCTTTTCCATATTCTCCTCATCCCCTGGACACTTCTTTAGTCTCGTTTTAATCCAGTTCTAATCCTACTGCTTCTGATTTGGGGGCCATATTTGCTTAATTTCTTACTGTGCCTTGTGCCTTCTTGCATACAGATATTCCATCTCCATATTCTGGGCTACCAACCATTGGCCACTGTATCACCTAGTGGTGTAGAGCTCTCTGCTTTAGACTCTGCTGGGAATAAGTTCAGACTTCAATCCCCCCCATCCATCCAGTTTTCCTCCTTAAGGACAGCTCTGTGCCCCTTGTCATCAGGAAATAGTTACTGAAGAAGAGACCACTGCCCACAATCCCAAAAAATTTCTCTTATCAGTTAGAGGGGAGAATGATGAGGCTGACTTTTGCCCAGTAACAATGGGAAACTTTGAGGCTAACTTTTCCCAGCAACTATGAGGGCCTCATCTAAATCTGTCCAGTAACAGTAAGCTCTGTCAGATAACAAAAACCTTGCTTCCTTAACTCATACTCTGTGTACATGATTACCCCTCTACCCCCCACCCCATACTGGAAACAAATGTTGGAAACTAAGTTCTTTGTTTTGTGTTCAAGCCTTGAATTGTACCCAGCACACCTGCTTTCCCTTCCTGCCACCTTTTCCCCTGCAATTAACTACTCACTAGGAACTCTTGTCTAAGAGCCCAAAAATTTTGTATAAAAACAAGCCCCTGTCCCTCTGTAAATTGCTAGTCCTTCTTCCAGGGCTAGCCCACTGCTTTTGCATCAGTAAAATTCTCTTGACTAGGAGAAAATCTGCCTCTTGAATTCTTTCAGATGACCCATCTCCTGAACCTCATCATCCTCTTCAATCCTGATGATGATTCCTATGTACTTGAACGCTTTTTTTTTCTGACTTCTTGGAATATTTTTTTTTCTTTGTTCTGAAAGCTCTGAATTTTACCTGTGATGTTCCTTAGAGTTTTTGCTTGGGATTTCTTTCAGTTGATATTTGGTAGATTCTTTCTATTTTCACCTTGACCTCTGGTTCCTAGAGATCCAGGCAGTATTCTTTCCTGATTTCTTTTTTAGTCATGACTTTCAGTTAGTCTAGTCATTCTTAAATTCTCTTTTTACTGTGTTTTCCAGGTCAGTTATTTTTTATATGAGATTTTATATTTTCTTCTAATTTTTCAGTCTTTTGACCTTTTTTTCTCATGGAGTCATTAACCTTTGTTTGGTTTATTCTAATTTTCAAGAAATCTACTACTTGGCAAGTTTTGTACTTCATATGATAAGCTGTTAATTCTCTTTATGAGTTATCTACTTCTTAGCTCTTGTTTATTTTCCAATTCATACCATACAAACTGTACATGGTTTTAAGCAAAAAGTAAAGTGCCTTCATAAGTTAATGAGTAGAATTCTATATTTCAATCAACTAATCAACACATATTTATTTATTTAGTGCTAGTCCCTGTTCTAGGCATTGTAGAGGCAAAATCTCTTTAAGAATTCAGGGTATTCTTTTGTTCCTGGGACTTTTTGCCTTAAGGCATGATTACTGATGAATTCTCACTATAATTATTCAGTATATCTAGGACAAATTCATTTGTGCTTTAACTCACTACCCGGGACTTCACCAACTTTCTTTTGCCCTGTCTCTCTGCCCACCACTTACCTACCTTTCCATTTCTGCTACCATAATCAAATCAATTCTGTGAATGCTCCTAGAAAGGGGATGTTACTCTGTTTCCCTATGGTTCCACTCACCATTCCTGTAACTTTTCAAACTATAATGTCTCCTTCTTGCTTCTTCCTATTAGAATGCAAACTCCTTGAGGGACTGTCTTCAATCTAAATTTGTATGTCAGCATTTAGTGCAGAGCTTGGCAAGTAGTGGATGCTTAATAAATTATTTTTAATTCATTCATCTAAAGACAAAAATAATATAACCCTTTCTCTCAAAATGCTTACATTTTGTGAGGAGAGACAACTTGTGTATATCTAGAATAAATTACAATGTAATTTTGGTGGAGGAGTGGTACTAGCAGCTGGGGAGAGCAGAAAAAGTATCATGTAGGAAATAGTATTTAAGTTTTAAAGTATAGCTCATATAAACTCTGGTGATCCCACTCACAGTAGTAGGCTAGATCCTTATTGCAAAACTGGCCACATCTCCCAATAGGGCTCTAGATGCCTCCCAATAGGGCACTGAGGGGTTAGGGGTGTCTTTTCTCATGTTGTAGTATAGCTCATAAGCCCCCACTATAATCCCCATTATGATTGTCTATTAATAAAAATTAGTTAACTGTACCATTAATTTTTTTTAGAAAGGGATATTTACTAAGGTGATCTAATAAGAACAGTTGCAACAAAGATATCCCTGGGACTTAATTGGCTCTTGCCTTCCTTGATACAGCTTTCTGGTCATCTAAGGACATTAAAAAAGTCCCACTCACATGTAGTCTGGGCTCTTATTGAGGGGAGAGGGAATACATTTGGTCTATGTCTGAAGACCATAGGAGTCACCATATACTGTCCTTTGACTAGATACATTTCTATATATAGGAGTGATGGAGCAACTCCAGAACACTTAAGTGTCACTGTATCCTTGCTACATATTCTTGGTGTGTTAGGGCAAAATCAACCTCATTTGGTTAATTGTTCAATGACTTGCAAGTACTTCATTTCATCCCAATCCTGAACTTGAATGAACAAGGTACTGCCATTAGGACCATCCCTCTAAGATTAGAAAGGTAAGCTGGGAACAGGTTGTTGTGGACTTGAAGTGCTAAACAGAGTAGTTTTTAAGTGATTCTAGGGGTAATAAGGAGCCACTTGAGTTTGTTGGGTAGAGCAGTGATATACTTGAACCTTTGCTCTAGAAAATCAGCAGCTGTGAGGATAATGGATTGGAGAAAGGGAAGATTTGAGGCAGGAATACCAATAATGAGACTGTTGCAATAGTCCATGCTAGAGGTGATGAGGCCCTGAACTAGGATGTTGGCCCTGTAAGTAGAGAGGGAGACTGATACAAGAGATGTCCTTAAAGGTAAGGTAGATAAGACATGGCCACTGATTGGGTAGATGGGGTAAGAGAATAAGGGGTCAAAGTAAATTATTCACACCCTTGCCATGAATTTTAAGGATTCTTCTACTCATTTTGCTTAAGTAACAGTTTGGGTTTTTCTTCCATTAAATGAATATAATAATTCATATACCTTTCTATAATTTATTGTAGAGTGATGAGTCCTCCATAAATGATAAAGGATTTTAAATGAAAGAAAATGAAACTTGAGGGGAAAGAGGTTTACCTATTGTAATTTCTTTGGAAGTCTTATGTCATTTTCAAATTCTCTTTAAGTCTTTTCTTAATAAGCTTCTAAATAGTGAAAAAATAGAACTAGCAGAATCATAGAATCTCAGATATGGAAGAGACCATAAAGGTCATCTACCTAAGCCTTACATAAATATGAATCCCTTATATAAAATTCCTAAGCCTTTTCTTGATGATGTCCATAAGCAGCTTATGAGGCAACACATTCTTCTCTGAAATAGCTCTGCTTATTAGAACTCTTATATTCAGTTGAAATCTACCTTTCTCCTACTTCTATGCAGTGTTATAAGTTGAATCCCTCTTTCACATGCCAACCCTTCAAATGCTTGACATTATTTATCTTGACCTCTTCAAGTCTCTTCTCCAGGCTATATATTTACCAGATCTTTTAGTAGATTCTCAAATGTCCGATGTACACTTCCCCCACTTTTCTGGTCCCTCTTCTCTATATCCTTCCTAGATTGTCAAGTATATTCCAAAGATGTCTCATGCAGAATTGAACACAATGCTTTTGATATTTTCTGACCAGGTAGAGTTCAAGTTGACTATTATATCCTTACTTTTAGACTCTATGATTTTATGAAGCTTATGTGTAGGGCTTTTGGGGTTGTGGTTTCTTTTTGTTTTTGTTTTTTTTTCAGCTATTATGTCAAACTATTGACTGATACAGAGGCTGAAGTTAACTAAAATCCCTGATGAACTTATGAAAACTGTTATATAGTTATACTTCTTCAATCCTATATTTGTAAATTTGACATCTGCCAACCCAAATATAAAACTTTACAGTTACCCTAATTAAACTTAATCTTATAAAAGTCAGCCTATTTTTCTACCCTGACAAGTTACTTTTGGATCTTGATTCTGTTGGTCAGTATGTTAACTCTCTTCAGTGTGATGTCATTTGGAAATTGGATAAGCATGCCATTTATGCCTGTATCCAAGTTATTGACAAAAGTGTTAAACAGCATAGGATTAAAGATATATCTGTGGTGCTCTCAAAGATATATTTTCACTGATGATATTTCCTAGTGTCATGAAAAGTATAATACATGAAATTCAAACAGAAGGCTTCCCTTTTGATGAGGAGGTTCTTCAAATGTTCTTATTTTTAAATGACATACTACCTTCTCTGGGTATCATCACATTACAAAGCATTCCATTAGTGAAATTTATAGCCATGAAAAAGAAATTGTCCATACTAGAAAATGAAAGTAATTGAAAAATATTTAGTGCCCAGTTTATCATGTAGGTTTATATGGGGAGTCTATAAAATGGGTCTAATATTGTGCATATTTTGGTCAAATGCTCCAGATGGACACCTAACAGGACTCAAAATTAAATAAGTATCAGATTGGATTACACATGGAACGTAACATAGTATTTTCAATGTTCCCAAACTATTCAGTGCTATAATAGTCTATTCTTTCAATGTCAATATTTCCTCCAATGATGGTATATGGATTTGAATTATAACGTCTCACTAACTGTGAAAATTAAAATGACAAATGATACAAAGGATGATGTAAAAATCTCATACCAGGAGTACCATGTTGTAAGGGATACCTTGATAGTGAGAAGTAGCACAAAAGATATTATTACAAAAAGGCGGTAGGCCCAGCTGTAGCAGCAAGCTCCCCAGCATCCTCAGGGTTGTTGCCAACACACGTTCTTAGATCTGCTTTTCTAAAGGAAAACAACTCAAAATGGGTTAACAATCTTGCTTTAATCAATCAAACATATCATTTACCTAGTTCAGGGGAAAAGCAAGTATCCCGAACTTCAGAGTATACAGACAGAAGTTATAAGTAGAAGTTACAAGAAGACAGAGAAACAGATCAAGCAGATACTGTGTTTCCCCGATAATAAGACACTGTCTTATTAAGTTTTTTTGGACAGAAAAACACCAGAGGACTTATTTTCAGGGGAGGGCTTATTTTAATGAACATTGACAGCAATTTTAATAAACAGGTAAATGTGAACAAAAAAATGTACCTTTATTCAATAATGAATTCAATAAAGAACAGGATGACGCGCTCACTGCTGCAGCTCTGATTGGATGCAGCTCGGAGTGCAGCGTGCGTTTCACGGGGGGGGGGGAATGGTGCATACAGAGGGTACTGTAATGTAGCGTGTAGCGCAGGGGATTACCTTCACTACAGTAGCAATCTCAATAGGGCTTATTTTCGGGGAGGGCTTATTTTAGAGGAATCTTGCACAGTAAGGGGAGGGCTTATTTTCAGGATAGGTCTTATTATCGGGGAAACACGGTAGGCCTCCAACTGTCTCACCATTACATCCATACCTAGTCAGTTACCAGAGTGAGAAGCACCAGCATCTGGGTTTACAAAGCCGGGGGGCTCAATGGCTGTCCAGAGTCTGGTCAAATCATATAACTCTTCTCAAAGTGAGCCCCAAAGCAAAGCCTCACATCAGGGTATATATAGCCTGGCTCAGAGAATGTAACAACCCTCTTGACCCACTGTCCAATCAAAAAGCATTCTGGAAAACCAAGCTTCCCGCCACAGGCTCCAGGTGCACTTAAGACTATCAAAAGGCCTAGGGGCAGGGAAGATCTTAAATTCCCATTCCCGAAACACCATCATGTAGTAGGATTGAGGGAAAATAAAAGGATAGCCCAAAATGCTAAGACAACAGGAGTAATAACTCTAGTGAGTTGGGTTGATCCTCTATTGAGGATACATGAGAAAATATCCTTAAGTATTGAAAAGGAAAAGAAGGTATGAAGGGAATATACCCTCAACTCAAATCAGTATAATCTCCATTAGAATTTATCTGCTCCAGCCTCAACTATCATTCTTATACTAATGATATCCTAATGTATCTTCAGTCCAAACATTTCTCACTTCTTTCTCTACACATTTTACTTTGTGATCAAAGTGGACTACTTGTTCCCCAATCTAATCCTACTTTCTTGGGCCACTGCTCATGGATACTATGCCCTTTGTCTGGAATGGACTTACCCTTCATCTCTTACTGTTGAAATCCATCTCTTCCTTCAAGGCTCAGCTCAGGTGCCACCTTCTCTATGAGACAGTGAAGAGATAAGACAGGGGTAGAAAGTATCTGAAGTTTGGCAAGTGGTGAGAGAAGAGAAGAGAAAGGAAGAAGTAAGAAGTGACTGTAAGTTGTATTTCTACATAAAAATTTATTTCAGCAAATAGTTGAAGGCACCTACCATTCACATTAGGTTTTGGTGAGGGATCTACTTATTTGCACATCAAATGAAGTTTAGTTTGAAAGCTTGTATCTGTGTCAACCAAAAGAAAAGTCAAAGAAAGCCCCAGAAAAAGGAAGAAAAGCCCATAATAGAGTTCCTTTCTAAGGAATTCCTAGCAACCAAACCCAATGGTGCTGAGAACAGACTAACAATTAGCCAGGAGAATTGACCACAAGAGATGGTAGAAAGCCCCAGAAAACACCAAGAATGTCAATTCCAGTAAATATGTAGGCCAAAGGAGAATTTTCCACTGACCTACAAAGAGTGCGCTATGTTTGTAGTTCTGCCAGTACCAACTGGTATGAATGTGGACACAAAAATGTAAGTCAATTTCCCTACTTGAGGAAAGGGCTAGAAGTATGTCTCTGTGCTACACATCTTAAATATTGTTTTCATTTCTAGGTACCCCATTTTTGTAATGACATTGATAAGTTTGTGGCTATCTAAAGAAGAGTGATTTGGATGGTAACAAGACTTGACATAGGCTTCAGAACATGACTTGACATAGGCTTCAGTTAAAGGAATGGTGATGTTTAGCCTCAGGAAAATATTCGTTCTTGGTTGGGGGTAGGGAAAAGGAGGATGACAATGTATGTATTGTAATTTCAAACATTTGGAAGGACTGAAATATGGAAAAAGAATTAAATTTGCTTTAAAATTAAGTGGAATGAGCTGCCTTAGAAGGTGATGATTGAGAAATTCCAGCAGAGGCTAGCAGGTACATTTGTCTGTGATAGTATGGTGGAATTCCTTTACTATATAGGTCTGGTTACCCTTTGAACAATGAATTCTATGAGTATGTGAAACCTTTCCTTGTTGTCTTCCCCTGCAACCAAAAATAATCTTTCCCTTTTTAAATCCCTCATACCATTTTTTTAATGTTTCTATTCACTTAATCATTTTCATTTACCCAACTATAATTTGCCCCAGAAATATCCCCATTTTCAGGGAATCACTTCTAGAAACAGGTTATACATTTAATTGACTGCTCAGAGTGACTTTCAATTTTGCCACAATTAGAGGCTTCAATATTGATAAAGGACTAGGTTCTTGAACTATTTTATTATGCCAATCTTATTTAATAAGTTGTAACTTTTTTTCCTTTGATTTTGCCCTCATCACATTTATCCTGTGACTTGTAGGTTATAGCACTGATTTTTAACAGTGTTAGCTAATAGGTAATTGACAACAACAAAGTCTCTGACAGCAGCTTTAGTGGGGTTAAGCAGAAACAAAAGCAATGCAGGAGTCAAGGTCTGGTTACTAGGTTGAAATCTAAACACAGAACAAAATCAAAGTCACTGGAATAAAGTTATTGGATTCATTGAATTTTAGAATTGGCATTCTTAATTTCTAGATTTAGTTTTACCACCAAAAAAGCTATGTGCGAGTCACAGTTTCTCTTTCCTACATCTATATAATGGGAAATTTACAAATTCCTTGATGCATAATTCAGTACTTTTTCTATCACATCATATTGGCTGGGTTATTGAGTCAAGATCAAAAAGAGAATTGTGGAGTTAGACATATTGAGGGTAAGACACCATCATTTTAAATAGAAAAACAAGTTCAGCAGATCTCCTGTTTTGGCACTCCTATGAGGTCTTATATACCTAGGGTTGCCTCCTCCTTAATTTGTCCTTGGTACAGAAGTTAACTCAAATTTGGTCAGTCTGAGCCTTAACAGTTCTGATTCCTTTATATGTCTTAAGAGACTGAGGAAGCTAATATTTGATTTTCTCTTCTTCCTTCCTGCCTATAAATTTTCATAGTTCTTTAGTATCCTTAAAAACAATAACAACAAAAACAACAAAAAAAACCCTCTTACTTGATAACACCATATCCCCTGAAGCTATCATCCTCTATCTCTCCCTTTCTTAATCGAGCCCCAGGTGGAGGGTGAAAAGTTTACCTTTCATTTCTACTGCTTCCCCTCTGATTCACTTCTCAACCCTTTACAATCTGGCTTCTGACCTCGCTCAATTAAAACTGCTCCCTTCAGAGTTAAATTTGATGGTATTTTCTCAATCCTTTCTTGATCTTTCTGATGTTGACTGCTAACTGACTCTCTCCTCCTGCCCTCTCCCTTTTAGTTTTTTTGTTGGGGGAAGGGAACTAACATTTATTAAGTGCCTATTATGTGCCAGGTACTATGCTAAGAACTTTTGAAACATCTCATTTGATTCTCAAAAAAACCCTGTAAGATGGGTCCTATTATGATTCCCGTTTTTACAGTTGAGAAAACTGAGGCAAAGAGAGGGGTTAAGTGACATACCCACTAATAGCTAATAAGTGAATTATTATGAGGCTAGATTTGTACTAAGGTTTTCCTGAGTCCAGGCCCAAGGCTTTTTCCACTTTGCCATCTAACTGCCTTCTCTTGATTCTCTTACCTACGTAACTTCTCTTTCTCCATATTCTTTGTTTGCTCATCATCCATGACCTGCCCTCTAATTGTGAGTATATTCCAAGACTATGTCCTATTCCTTCTAAATTCTGGTATTGCTACCAACTACCTACTGAACACTTCAGAAAGGATATCCCACAGGCATCTCAAATTCATCATGTTGAAAAAAGACTCATCTTTCCTACCAAAGCCTCCCCTCTTCTGAACTTTCCTATTTCTGTTGAGGGTAGCAACTTTTGACCACCCATGTTTACATGTTTAGAGTCATTCTGATTCTTCATTCTCCTTCTGTCCACATATGCCAAATCTTATTGATTCTACCACTACATCTGCTATATCTGTTCCTTTCTCTTCCTTCACCTAACATCTTCCCTCTATAGTTGTAATAGTTGGTCGCCTTTCCCCAAGTCTTCCCTTTCTACAATCCATTTTCCCTCTGACACAACTGCCAGAATGCTATCTCTAAAACACAAGTCTGTCACTCCCCCACTGAACAAGTTCCAAGATTTTTTAGTCTCTTGCACCAAATACAATTATTCTGTTTAATTTTTCTTAAGCCCTTCACAATTTGCTTTCAACTGACATCTTACCAGGCCTGTTAAACCCAATTCCTTTTCATGTAATTTAGAATCCAGCAAGAATGGTCTTCCTTTTTTTACTCACACACACCTCTGTCTTATGAAGTTTAGCACAGGCTATCTCCCCATACCTGGAATAAACTCCCTCCTTAGCTAAACCTTTTACAATCTCTAGCTTCCTTCAAAGCTAAGTTCAAGTACCACTCCCATCACAGGGAGTATTCATTAAGTGGAAATGACAGAAGTTGTAGAGCAGATTTTAGAGTTCAGAGACAGGATAAGCAGTATTCTTTATCCTGAAATTTTAAAGGAGAAATTGGATTGAGTGAGATGAGAGACCAAAGAAGACACTTTTGTTGCAATGAGAGTATATAAAGAGACTAGTGTGCCAGAACTTGAAATTTGTGAATGTCAGATTTTGAAAATACATGCCAAAGAGACAAATACAAAGTAACTGAGAATGAAGAAAAGAGTGTAAGATCCTCTAATATTATTGAGATAGATAAGTAAAATTCTAGTGTGAATTAAGGCAAGTGTTAAAAGCTGAGGACAATAAACAAGGCATTTCAGTATTATAGTGGGAGCAAGAGGAAGATTAGATAAGTTCTAGAACCCTTGCTTATGGAGGATAGGAAGAAAGTGACAGTGGAGAGAAGTTGAAACTGCTTGATCCCCATTTTTCTTTATTTTTTTTATCTCATTAAGACTATCCTGCTCAGTAATCCTTTGAAATATCTTAAGTTATGGGGTGGCTAGGTGGCTCAGTGAATAGAGCACTGGCCCTGGAGTCAGGAGGACCCGAGTTCAAATCTGGCCTCAGACACTTAACACAAAAACTAGCCGTGTGACCTTGGGCAAGCCACTTAACCCCAGCTGCCCTTCAAAAACAAAAAAATAAAAATAAAATAAATAAAATGAAGAATCCTAAGAAAATTGAAAAAAAAGAAATATCTTAAGTTACAACTTACACAAAGTTACCTTCTTTGACGAGGAATTAGATCGCTAGTAACAGTAGATTGTTCAGCAGTAGATGCTTAAATAGTCATATAGTCATGGGTAAGAGGCATAAGACCTTTGGGATCCAGGTTCTGTTTGCATCCCTACTGCCAATCAAAGAAAGGGTTTCAGAAGAAAATACTGATTATAGAAATTAACAAATCATTAAGAAAATTATTCCTGAGAATTGGATTTGAATTTCTAGACTTGATTTAAAACATAATAATGTTAAGTTCGTGGGCAGGGATGGCATTTTCTGAAAAAAGATCTGATTATAAAAGGAGTCAGTAATAAGACGCAGGGCCTCAGATATCTGTATACGAATATATAAAGCATGGTAATAATCAAGATGAATTAGAGATCTTAATTCAAGGAAGCAAATTCAAACTGAGAGGTATCACATTGAGATACTGACAGAATAATAACTTGTATTATGACTCTGGAACAGTATACCTAATTCAAAATGAATAGGAGCTATATAAAAGGTTGGGGATGAGGGTTGCTGAGTAGCATTGCCTATAAGGAAGATATAATCATATGAGGAAATCCAGGAAATAAAGGGGAAAAGAGTGGTGCAAAACATTTGAATGAAGCTCAATAGAAGTAGATAAGTGAAACTGTCATCAAAAATATAACTACACACTGCTTGAGAAAAAAAGAGGAAATAGGAAACAGGTACCTGCCGCAGAGACATGAAGTTGAAGTGATGGGAGACTTTAGGTTTCTGGAATCTGTTGGAGTACTCTCTGTGCTAAAAAAATAATTCTCCCTCTCCCTCCGTCCTTCCCCCCCCCACCTCTTTCTCTCCATATAGATAGACAGACAGATATAGATATTTATATGTTTATACACACATGTATACACACATACATGTGTATATATTTATATGTATGTATCTATATCTATCATCTATTTATCCCTTGCCTTAATTTTTTTTACTTCAAAAAGATAGAACAAGAGGAAATTCTATTCTAGATTGGATTCTCACCAACAAGGAAGAATTAGTGGCTGAGGTAATATAGTGAGAACCTGGAAGATATGACCGCTCCTTTAAAAAAAATTTTGAAGGCAGAGAAAAGCTGGGCTTTGTTTGTCATATACCCTAGATTTGGGGGGATCTGATTTCAGAGTGTTCACTTAAAGGAGAAATAGGATTCAATGAACTAAAATTTGGTAAAGGAACTCAACTTAAGCAGAATGGGACATCCTTAGGAATGAAATTCTGAAGACTTAAAGAAAAATACTTGGGGTGGCTAGGTGGTGCAGTGAGTAAGAGCACTGGCCCCAGAGTTGGGAGGACCTGGGATTGGTTCCAGCCTCAGATATTTAACACCCACACAAAAAAACTGGCCATGTAACCTTGAGCGAGTTACTTAACCTCAATTGCTTTAAAAAAAAAAAAAAGGAAAAAAAAGAAAAACACTTGCAATGAGGAGGAAAAGAAGTTGAAAAGTCATAGATGTGGATGGAAATGAGACTCATTAGCTAACTTAGATTTTTAAAATATATACTGAATATGGAAGCACAAGAAGGTAACAGAGTATGAATACAAAATTATGGTGTGTTCCTGGTCAGAATAATATTTAGAATGCTAAAGCTTGGAATGAGCTGAAGTTGGTGATGAAAACTTGAAGACAGCAAAGGAGAGTACTTAAAAAAAACTTATTGGGGAAAAGAGGAGGATCAAAGAAAGAACTGCTTCTCAGAAAGAAAGGATGTTGGATGATAATTATGGACTACGCAGAGAGAGGGAAAGAAGTACTCAATTCTTATTTTATTATTTTCTCTGCCTAGAAAAATTATCTGTGGCCTGGGAGAACAAAATGAAAATAGCTAATAAAAGATTTATACTCTGAATAAGTAAATATTGTAAAAGAGTCCTGAGTCTTCCTTTGATGGTGTTCATGCCAACAGCACTAGCAGAACTATGTCCTCTTAGATTCAAAGAACTGGAAAATGTGGTTACTAAGTTACAGTTTATGATCCTTCACATATCAGTGAGAATGGAAGGTACTTAAAGTTTAGGGAAAGATAAAGTTGTCCTTGCTATAAAAAAGGAAAAAAGTGAAGTGTATATCTAAACCACAGATCAGACTTGATTCCTAGAAAAATCCTTGTACATTTTTTTTTTTTTAAGCAATTGGGGTTAAGTAACTTGCTCAAGGTTACACGGCCAGTTATTTCTGGGTGTGGTGCTGAGTGTCTGAGCCCGGGATTCGATCTCCAGGTCTTCTCAACACTGGAGCTGGTGCTCTTACTTGCTGTGCTACCTGGCCGCCCCAATCCTTGTACATTTTAAGAAAAGAATGTTTAGTGAGTATTTTTTATAGGAAGCCTTGCTCATAGATCTCTAACATAGGTTTATGAAGAACAGATCATGGCAGCTTAACTTTACTTCATTTTTTAACAATGTGCTTTGCATGTTTTTTTTTTGTCTATGCCTGTGATTTAATTGAAGTAAGTAGAGAATATCACATATTGAAGTTATTTCTACTGATGCAAATTTGCAACTCCTCCATCACTTATGGTCTGAGAGAACTATGTGTATTACTGAAAGGTCAAGTGTTCCCAGTACAATATATGTCATAAACCAGCCAGATTCCAGTGCTAGTCCTCTATCCTTTATGCCAGACAAACTTTAGAGCTACTAACTACACTCTATCAGAGAAATGTTGTTGATATAGTTTCCTTAGACTTAAACATGGAGTCCTTGTGAAAAGACATTTTCACTGGCTATCCCTCAAGCCTGGAATTCTCTCTCCTTATCTCTCCATGCCTTTTGGTTTCCCTGGCTTCCTTCAGGTCCCAGCTAAAGCTCCATTTTCTACAGGAAGCCTTCCAATTTTCCTTAAGGTTAATGTCTTCCCTCTGTTGATTATCTTCAATTTATCACACTCACACACATATGTTGTACAAAGCTGTGTTTGATGTCACCACCATTAAACTGTGAGCTCCTTGAGAAAAAGGTATCTTTTTTTTTCCTTTATTTGTATCCCTAGCACTTAGCCTGACACATAATAGGCACTCAATTATTTACTTACTAACTGAAAAAAGATAGAGAGATGTGAAGTAGCTGATAGCACAATTAATCATATTCATAAATGGTTGAAAGCTAAACCAAAAAAGGCATTATTAATAGTTAGATGTCAAATTTAAGGATATTTCTGGTGGAGTACTTAGGAATTTGTGCGTAGGCTATTGAACATATTTTTATCAATGATTTGGTTGAAGGCATAAATGTTGTTTTTATTTTTCTTTGTTTCATGGCTTTTCATAGCCAAAGATTTCATTATAAAGTTGCCAGTTTAATTTTCAGTAGGCATATGAGCAGCCTTTAGCATATAGCCAAGGAGGAGCTTCAGAGATGAAGAGAGGTGAAAAATGTCATCAAGGAATTGTGTGATAGGAAGAGAAGATGTGGTGAGGGGTGAAAAATGGCAGGTGGATAGCCAGAGTACTGCACCAATACCCTTGTGATGTCAGGAGAAAATGAGAAAGGTCTCCAGCAATTTGAGTGGATCTTTGTGATGAAATTATTAGAGAACATGGACAAGCATCACATAGGATGAGCAGGTATGTATGCTTTAAAATTTATGTCATTGGAGAGTACTTCTAAATTGAAATTAATGATATTATAAATTTATTTGTCTATTTGAATACAGATGGGAAGCTTATAAAATTCACCAATGACATAAAGGAAGGATAGCTAACACACTGGATGACAATTAAGATTGAAAAAGTCCTTGACAGGCTTCAATAGTGAGTTAAATTAAATAAGATGAAAGTTAATAGGTTAAAAATGTAAATTCTTATGGTTGGTATAAAAAAATCAACTTTTTTTTGTATAAGCTGTGAATAGCCAGGGAATACACTATCCTTTATTACTGAAAGTGTGTTTTTTTGTCACAGAGATTTGATCTGTTCTGTTTCTTCCTAGAGAGTAGAACTGGGAGCAAGGGAGGGAAGTTATAAAATAGGCTTCATGTAAGGAAAAACAATTAGGGCTATTGAAAAGAGGAATGAATTGCCTTCAGATATGACAATATTGATATCCTCTGGATTAATACTTTTTGGGTATGTTGTAGAGAGAATATTTAGTTATAACTTGGACTAGATGATCTCTAAAGTAACATATAAACTAATTGTTTAGTTTGGGGAGTGAGGATTGGGAAGAATTATTCATTTAGTTTTACTTTTCTAGCCAAAATCTATTATTCTTAAGAACAATTTCTTTTCATTGAGTTATAGATCGAGGAGTTGACTTTTGATTGTAAATTGGGTAGGACAGTTAGATTCCCAACTGACTTATTCCTTTTAAAAGGAGGAGCATGCCTTTACTTATCTTCAAACATGACAAAACTTAGAATGTACAAACTATGATTTTGCTCCTTGGTCTCAAAAGGGCAGAGCTGAGAAGACTTGGAGCTTAGCATGTGACTTGACAAGTAGCAAGTGGAATTCATGAGTCACCTTGGCTCACTTTCTTCTCTTATACTGGAGCAGGGAAAGTTTCTCTGTTTCTGTCTCTCCTCCGTTTCTGATATGTACTGTGTTTTCTGTATACCAAGGAACACTACTTGCCTGTTCTATTTTTCTCAAATGACCACATGGTGGAACCCACTAGATAGGTAGCAATACATTGTCATTAACTTTTTAGCAATAGTTTCATATAAGTTGAGGATTATTACTAAGGTTTCAATTCTTGTTAGAGTGAAATAATTTTTGATGTATGTATATGTATTTAACTAGCAATTTCCTTAGATAGTCTGTGTCTCACTGCTTTCAACTTACATTTTTATTATTGAGGTAAGAACTTCCCACATAGAGGTACTTGAGAATTCTCATTAAATACCTCTTTCTCACATGTGAAATTTCTTTACAATGCTTTCTCACAAAATTGTGTGTATGTATGTACACATGTGTGTATGTATATATGTGTATACACAGATATGTATATGTACATATTTATACATATGCACACATGCATATATATGTGTGTGTATATATTATATATATGAAAGTAATTGGAAATAAAATATACTAACAGTTGGAGGTGGGGGCTAGACCAAGACAACATACATCTTAGAAAATGTGGAATCTGAGTTGAGTCTTGAAGAAAACTAGGGATGTCAGTAGGCAGAGGTAAAGATAAACAATATTCCAGATATGAGGGACAGTTAAAATGCCCAAGGTCATGATATGAAATGTTGTGTGAAAGAAACAACAACTAAGCCAGTGAAATTGTATTGTAGGGGGATGTAGGAGAACAAAATGTAAGATGACTAGAAAGATAAGAAGTATTAAGTTGTAAAGGACTCTTTAAATGTTAAAGAGAGGAGGTTATATTTGGTCCTGGAGGTAATAAGGAACCACTTTATTGAGGAGGAGTTTAATAGTCAGATCTATGCTTTATGAAAATCACTTTGGCAGCTGAGTAGGCAATGGATTGGTGTGTGGAGAGTTAGAGAGACCAATTAGTAGTCTATTGTAATAATATAGGCAAGGGATGGTAAGGGCCTGACTAGGGTTGTGGGTATATGAGTAGAGAAATGAAAATTGATTTAAGAGATATTGTGAAAGTAGAATGGACAAGATGAAAAGATGTGGTAACTAATGGGATGTATAGAGTGAGGGAGAATAAAGAGTTAAGATAACATCAGCTTAATCCTACCTTTGCCACAAACTTGAATGATTCTCTTATAAATTTAACTCAGTTCTCTATATATTTTAGAACTGAGGCATTTCTCACAGATACTGGCTGTAAAAATTGTTCCTCAGATTTCTGCTTCCCTTCTAATCTTGGTTGCATTGGCTTTGTGCAAAAACTTTTCAATTTAATGTAATCTAAAATCATCCATTTTGCATTTCATAATGTTCTCTATCTTGTTTGGTCATAAATTCTTCCCTTCTCCATAGATCTGACAGGTAAACTAATCCTTGTTCTCCTAGTTTGCTTAAAGTACTTTCTTATTGAAGACTTGGTATGCTTGTCTCCAGAGGACCAAAGACCTAGGATCAATGAATGAAAAACCTGGGAGGCAGATTTTAGTTCAACATAAGATAAACATCTCACTTAATTAGAGTCATTCACACTTGAAATGAACTGTTTCCCAAAATAGGGAGTTCACATTCATGGAAGGTCATCCAAAAATTCTGAATGACCACTTGTTGAATAAGTTATTGGACTCCTGGAATGGTTTGGAGTGGATAATCTTTTTGACTTTTAAGGTACTTTACTATATTAAGATTCTGTAATTTTATTAATTAGCTCATCTACATTTCCTATGTTTGTCACTGAATTACATTAAACTAAATATTGCTTAAATTCTATAGGTGTAGATTTTTAAAGGTAGTTTTTCTGCCTTTCTGAAATAGATTATATCTATTTTAAAGGCTTCCATTTCAAGTATAGATCTGATGCTTATGGAGACTAAAAAGGGGAAGATAGACAGGCTCATGTAAAAGTCAAATTCTTTGGAATTTTTTTTTCAAGCACAGATCATTGAAAAGGAGAGATAGTTTCATTGTTTATTCAGGATTAATAGGTTCATGTACTCTTTTTAGTTTTGTAGCTACAGCTACTGGATCAAAATAAAAAGCAAAGATTCAGTTTGACAAAAGAGATTTGACGATAGATCAGAACACAGAATGAAGAATTGAAGCTGCCTCTGAAGTTGTAAGCCTGAAAAGATGTTTGTGCCCTTGATAGTAATAGGAAAACTGGCAAGAGGGAAGGCTTTGGGGGGAAGGGTATGAGTTCTGTTTTGGAAATGTTGAGTTAGAGATACCAACCAAACATCCAGTTCAAGATGTGCAAAGGATTTCACAGTCTCACGCCATGTACTTGTGGATGATATAGAAATGGATGATATGAGCTGATGATATCACTGATGGATTTATTTTTTTTTAAAGCAATAGGGGTTAAGTAACTTGCTCAAGGTTACACGGCCAGTTATTTCTGGGTGTGGTGCTGAGTATCTGAGTCCAGATTTGATCCAGGTCATCCCGACACTGGAGCTGGTGCTCTTACTCTCTGAGCCACCTGGCCTTCCCTAAGCAATTGGGGTTAAGTAACTTGCTCAAGGTTACACGGCCAGGTGTTTCTGGGTGAGTACTAAGTGTCTGAGCCCGGGATTTGATCTCCAGGTCTTCTCAACACTGGAGCAGGTGCTCTTACTCGCTGTGCTACCTGGCCGCCCCTCACTGATGGATTTAAATAACCATTTGAACTCAAATCTCTAGAATACTGCATTTGAATGCTTTAAAGGAGTTAAAGTTTACAGATTACCTCCAAGCATTATTTATTGATAATTCACATATCTTTACCATTGTTCTAGTTGTTCCACACCGTATATTCTAAAACGGATACAATTTACATGGACATACATAAGTCATCGCATATTGCTTCACTGAAAAATGAATTTCACCTTGAAGGGAAGTATGAGATCATCTAATGAAGATTAAAGAAAATGTAGAGACAATTATTGTCTGAGGATTCTTTGATAGTTTTAGAGACAATTTCTGATATTTGACAAAGATCCATTGAGGGAAATTTAATACTATCAAAAGGATATGATATCAGAGTTAAAAGAGTTTTGCAATACTTTCTGGACATTATGTCATGATTTCATACCCTGCAGAATATGTTTGATTACACTAATTTTTAAAAAAAATTGTATGATTACATATTTCAGTAATGTCTCAAGTTAACTATTTTTTAAAAAAATTATTAATAATTGTTCATTATTTGGCTAAAAATTCAATAGCAATAATTTTTATGGATTTATCATTAAGTATACTTTTCATTACATGGTGCTCCCTTTTACCACTATGAAATATGGGAAAATTAAGATTTCATTAGTAGTTTTGATTACCCTGTGTGTCATTTAAGTTTTTAGGTCATTCTTTTCCAGTTTTTATAGCTTCTATTTTTTTTTTACTTATTCCCAGATCTTTTCTTCTTATTTATCTTTTTTGTTAGTTTCATCATTATTTTAATCCAGCTTTTGAGAAAATGTGGTCACCCAAATTGTAGTAATGCCTAAGAATTTTTTTACTGTATGCCAAAACAATAACTTTTCATTACTTTTATTTTGAATGTGTCTTAAAGATATGGACAAAGATTGTAGCTGTTCTATAATCTTTCATTCAGAGGTGGCCCAAAGTCAATTTACAGAGTGATATTGGCTTTCTTCCCATTGATGCATCTGAAATTTAAATTCACTGCTCAGGAGTTACCACTCAGATACTTCTAAATAATGAACCATGCAAAACATTTCCTTCTTAAACACTGTCTTAATATCAGTTAATATTAAGCAGCATTATTCTTGGGTGAAAACAATCCCAATTTACATTTACTCTATCTTAACCTGCTTTTGGCAAGTGCAGTTGATATAAGAATTGTGTTGATTTTCCTTATTGTTAATCAATTCACATTATATTTAAAAATATTAATTTTATTTTTATTGTGAATTTAACAAACAATAAAAATAAACAGAGCATTTCCATATACAAAATAGAACAGAAAGAGGATTACATGTGAAAATGTAAATTTCTGTTACACATTACCTACTTTTTAAAAATATGCAAATTATTAAATATGGTACTTTTGAAGGTGTCTTGTAGCAGGTGGGATTTTAGCTGATATTTGAAAGAAGAGGCACAGGAGATGCTGAGTGAGGGGAGTAGAACCAGGAGAACATTATACACAGTAATAGCCACAGTGTATGAGGACTGATTTTGATAGACAACCCTTCTCAGCAATGCAAGGACCTAAAACAATTGCAAAAGACACATGATGGAAAATGCCAGCCACATCCAGAGAAAGAACTATGGAGTTGGAATGCAGAATGAAGCAGACTATTTTTTTTTTTGTTTTGTTTTATTCTAGGGTCTTTTTCTTTCTCATGGTTTTTTCCATTTGTTATAATTCTTCTATGCAACATGACTAATGTGAAAATGTGTTTAAGAGGAATGTATGTGTAGGCACATATCAGATTGCAAACTGTCTCAGGAAGGCGGGGGGGGGAGGGACAGAAAATTTTAAACTTATGGAAGTAAATGATGAAAACTAGAAATAAATTATTTAATTAAAAAAAGGAGGCATAGAATAGGAGGGAGAGAATTCTAGATATGAGAACTATAAGTATGAATCAGTGAAAATGCTGGCATCAAGAGACAGAATGTCATGCAAGGAACAACAAGGAGACTACTAGATTTCAAACAAGAAGGACAGGGAGAATGTTGTGAGGTGTAATAATATTGGACAAGTGTGTGTGTGGCAGGGGGTAGGCTATGAAAGACTTTGAACACCAAGTACAGGATTTAATATTTTCATCATGGAAGTTATAGAGTTTATTTAATAGAGGGATGAGATGGTTAGACTTTAGGAAGATCACTTTGACAGCTGAGTGGGGCATGGACTGGAGTAGAACTGCAGAGAGATATGACAAGGAAACCAATCAGTAGGCTATAGCAATAACCCGGGAATGAGGTGATGAGGGCCTGGAACAGGGTGGTGTTAGTGTCAAGGGAGAGAAGGGGGCACATGCAAGAGATGTTATGAATGCAAAATCAACAGGTTTTAGGAACAGTAGTTATGAGTGGTTAGAGAGTAAGAAATTGAGGAAAACACATCCATTAGAAACTTGGATGACTGGAGGATAATGGTGCCCTTGACTAAATAGAGAAGTTTGAAGTGGGGAGGCTTTGGGGCTAAAGATAATGAGGTTGGGTTTTTTTTTTTTTATTTTGGACATGTTGAATTTAAAATGCTTATAAAACATCCAGGTTTAGATGTCTACCAGGCATTTGGAGATTGTAGACTGGAGGTTATCAGAGATGTTAGGTCTGAATAAGTTTATCTGAGAATAATTAATATAAAGATGATAATTAAGTCAATGGGAGTTGATGAGATCACCAAGTGAAATAGTACAGAGAAAGAAGAGAAGAGAGCCTAGGACAGAACTGTGGGTGACACCAATGGTTACAAGCATGATGTAGCAAAGGAGACAGAAGGAGCAGTCATATAGTTAGGAAGAAAACCAGGGAAGAGTAAAGTCACAAAAACTTAGAGTATCAAGGAAAAGAGAGTGATTGACAGTGTCAGATGTAGTGAAGAGGTCAAGAAGGGTAAGCATTGAGAAAAGGCCTTTAGATATGGCATTTAAGAGATGGGTGGTAACTTTGAAGAGAACAATTTCAGTTTAATGAAACCAGTTTATAGAAAGTTAAGAAGTAAGTGAGAGGGGTGTCTAGGTGGTGCAGTGAGTAAAGCGCAGGTCTTTAGTCAGGAGGATCCGAGTTCGGTTCCGGCCTCAGACACTTAACACCCACACACACACACACACACACACACACCCACACACCCTGTGATAGTAATGGCAATTAAAGATTCCCCTGTATTGGCTTGGTTTTCAAATTGATTGTGTTAAAACCCAGAGCTTGTTAATCCCACCTGTGGGATGGACTTTTTGATGTGAAAAGAAAGTCCTGAACTGGGAGGAGCTGGTGACATAGATTTGGAGAGATAAGAGAGAGGTGGAAGATCTTTTTTGGAAGCAGCACCTCGTGGAGAGAGAGAGACTAAGAGAATTGCTGGTGGCCGCTTTGAATTGCCCTGGACTTTTGAGACCTGCCCCCTGAGCTGCCAAGGACTGAGGAGACATGGCTGTTTTGCTGGTACTTTGTCTGTCTGTTTTGATGTTGTTTTGCCAGATTTGTCCACTGGTGAAAGACAGTCCTTTTGTTGAAGAAGTCCTAGAACCTGGCTGTTCGCTAAGAAGCCCTGAGACTGTCCTGCAGACAGAGAGTGAATACTGTCCACTGGTGAGGGACAGTGCTGTTGTTGCAGGGGTCTGGAGACTGTCCTGCAGACAGAATGAATACTGTCCACTGGTGAAGGACAGTGCTGTTGTTGCAGGGGTCT
>NW_027187317.1:5329815-5405625 GCF_028583685.1 Petaurus breviceps papuanus | reverse complement strand
AATACTGTCCACTGGTGAAGGACAGTGCTGTTGTTGCAGGGGTCTGGGAGCCTTTCTGTTGGTTCAGAAGCCCTGAAGAAGGATTTTCTTGTTGTATGTTTACAAAAATCCTGGGAGAGGGCTTTGCTAATGTGTTCAGGGGTTCTAGGACTGTTCTACAGACCGAGGATGAATTCATGAAGGGACTGGCAATGTATCTTATGGCCTTGCTAAGCCTTGTCTCCCCAGGAACTAAGATTGCTGAGAACTTGCCTCCTGTCAAGATGAAGAAAAGACCTCCATTTGGGTATTAAGTGCTTTGTTTAAACGATGTAACTCTGGGGTAGATTCAATTGTGATCCAGGGGTGGGGAACTTTTGACCTTATTGTGCTCTGTGATTGACAAATGAAGGCACTTTACCTATGTTTGGAAACTAATCTCCATTTGAGAAGAGGGGTTTTGTGGTGGACCAAATGAAGGTATAGCCTAGGGGTGGAGAAGTATTTAGAACAGGGACTTTGTAATTGATTGAATGATTGGAAGGTCCTGGGGTGGGGTAGTGCTTGGAGATTATTTAATCACACTTAGTAAATGCTGTATTTTGGATGATGTCATGTTTTGATCTTCTCTGTTCTTGGTTTGTCACTGAATAAAATAGAGAGCACCTATGCTGGTATTTTGAACCTGGGAAGTTGCCTTTGCTTGGTATTACAGTACACACCCACAACCCCCCCCCCACACACACACACACAAAACTAGCCTTGTAACCTTGGGCAAGTTACTTAACCCCAATTGCCCTCCAAAAGGCAAAAAAAAAAAAAAGTGAGAGGAGAAGGAGGTGGCTGTACACATTTTAAATGACCTTCTCAAGGAGCTTAGTCAAAAAAGGAGGGAGAACTATGGGTAAAGAACTAGTGGGGGTTGAATGGATCAATTGACTTTTTTTTGGAGAATTAGGGACATATGGACATATTTGTAGGCAGTAGGAAAGCAGCCAGTAGAGAGGGAGACATTGAAGATAAATGAGAGAATGGGGATGATAAAGGAGGCAATCTGCTGGAGAAGATGGGATGGAATGGGATCACTTGTGCATGTGGAAAGGTTGGCCTTGGCAAAGAGAAGAGCCATCTCAAGTGAAATAGGGGTAAAAGAGGAGATAGTGACAAGACATCTGAATAATATGAGATGAAAAGGGTAGAAGGGGAAATTCAGTGAACAGCGTCAAATTTTTCAATAAAACATGAGCTTAGATTCTTATCTGGGTGTGGGGGTGGAGTTAAGGCCATAGAAGGCTTAAGGAGAGAGGAGAGGTTTGAAAAAACAACCTTTGTAGGATAGTGTGGTAATCAGTGAGGTATAAAAGCATTGCCTTGCAGAAGAGAGCCAAGTTGAGTATGTGAAGAAAATTTGTAGTGGATCCAATCAGCACAATTTCATGATTTTCTCTATCTTTGTTTATTATAACATGAATAAGAATTAATGAAACAGATGGTGGGAGTGATCTAAAGCTGGGGCTTGACAGAGCTAAATTGGTGTTTAGGGTAAGGGGCCAAGGAACTTTTGAGACAAACACAGTGTTAAGTTGAACTAGTTTACCAAGGGGTCAAGATTGGGAAGGGAGAAGTTTATAACTAGTACCAAGGTGATGGCCTGGGAAAGAACTGAGAGGTCAAGGGACTGAAGGTAATGGTGTAGATGAAGAACAGGGTTTGAGTTTGCAAAGCAGAGGGAGAGGGGGAATGACAATAGATTGTGATTAGAAAATGGAATTTCTTAATTTGTGAACGCAGAATTGGTATGTTTGTGGGTGATGGCAAGATCAAAGGTATGGCCATTTTTGAGTGTAGCTGAAGTAGAATGGAGGAGCAGATAATGTGAAATGAGTAAACTGAGGAACTGTGAGGTGAGAGTGTTTGAGGAAGTATCAATATGTATGTCAAAGTCCCTTAGTTTAAGGACAGAAGTTGGGAAGGAGGGAAAGATTATGATTGAGGCATTGAATTCATTGAGGAAAGAAAGGGAAGCATCTTGTGGATCAGTAGACAACAAATAACAGAATTTTGATTGAGTGGTAGATATAAACTGAGTGAACCTCAAAGGAGGAGAGGTTATCCTATTATAATTATAGAGAGGGAGAAACTAATCCCCCATCTTGACTATTGAAGAGCTAAAGTATATGTAAAAGTGTAGCAAGAGCTGGAAAGGGAAGTCAAGGTGAC
Source organism: Petaurus breviceps papuanus (assembly GCF_028583685.1). NCBI lineage: Eukaryota > Metazoa > Chordata > Mammalia > Diprotodontia > Petauridae > Petaurus > Petaurus breviceps. Next base: position 5,403,426 of record NW_027187317.1, on the reverse strand, counting down.
TGTGTCATCAGGAGAACCAGGTCTCAGTGAAAGTCAGAAGATGGAAGGAGTGGGAAAGGAAAATACTCAAGATAAAAGCAGGTTTGTTATCTTTATTGCATTTTAGAAAGAACATTAGAAGGGAAGAGTAGAGTGGGACATTGAAAGGTGTTGGGTTGAGGAGAATAAACACAATTAGGCAGCAGGAGGTGGGAGATAGGATTTGAATGATGCCAGGAAGAGTGGGGGGTGTTCAGAATCATTGTGATGTGACACTATGACCTAGTGAGAGTATATCATTGAGAAATGAGTCCACTAGATTTTCATCATGGCTTTGGCTTCAGAAGAGAATTATTTCAGGGCCATTGGCTATTCATGAGAAGGAACAGATGTTTGGAGCTATAGGAATAGTTTTACCCCCCTATCCCTCAAATAGGTCACCAGGCTGTAGATTTGATGGAATGATGTTTCTCCCCTTTCCTGAAAGGTAGGAGTCTGGTGCTTAGTAGAATCATTTTTCTCCTCTTCCTACAGGAAACAGAAGATGAGAGGAGGGAATTTTATTTTACTTACTCTTTTAAAAGGCTAGATATCAATTAGGTATCAATTGACATCAATTAATATTGTGTCATTTGGAGTCCCTTCTAACTCAGAGATTATGTAAATTTTTTTTTGCCTTTTTTTTGGAGGGCAATTGGGGTTCAGTAACTTGCCCAAGGTTACATGGCTAGTTTTTTTTGTGTGGGTGTTAAGTGTCTGTGGCCAGAACTGAACTCGGGTCCTCCTGATTCTGGGGCCGGCAGAGATTATGTAATTTTTAAGCTGTCCTTTAGATATATAGTTGGATTAGGATCAGTTATTGAGATACCAGATGAATATGAGACATAAGGTCCAGTATCCAAAATAAAGGTCAGAAACATCACAGCATTATAGCAGTAGAGGAACTGACCTTAGAGAACATCTGCTGTGGTCAAAGCTCCTCACTTTAAGGATTAGAAAACCAAAGCCTAGAGAGACTTGCCTAAGGACTACCCTGGCAGTTAGCTGCAGAGGCAGGATCTAAATCTGGGTCCTCCTCCAAATCAAATACATTTTGTACTGTACCATGAGGAAGTGACAGGAGTTCAACAGCTTTTTAGTTTCCCTTACTGACTTCTGAGTATTCTGAACTTTAGCACTTTTGCCACTAGGCCATGTTTTGTATTCATCCTTTTTTTATTGGCACTGTTTCCATTTTCTGTACATGCCTTTTACAAATTTTAAGTTGGTTGGTAAGTTTTTTGTGTAGCCGTGTCTTTTTTCTTTAGATAATTCCTCCTCTTCCTTCTCATGGAAGTAATACATTTTGTTATCTTCAGAATTTCTTTCTTGAGATATTCCCATCTCTCTTGGGCTGACTTTGGCTATAAAATTTTATACCATAAGATCCAACATATATATTCTCATTGCTTGAAGTCCATTCTTGCCAAATCTAGGATATATGCCAAACCATTCCCAGTTTTCCTCTCCTTTTCTATCACAAACTCTAAGATGAAATTATAACCTTCTTTCAAGATTCTTTCAAGACTCATTTCTGGCATAGAATTTCCTCTTTTAATTCCTCTCCCTTTGGAAGGATATAATTGTCTTTAAAGCAAGTCAAAAAATTTAGCTACATTTTGGGGGGTCATCTGTTCTCCAGAGCAGTAAGTCAATATTCATATTTATTAAATGTCAGGTCCTGTGTCAAGTGCTGTGTTTCTTCATAAATCGTCTTCATAGATAAAGTTTCTTCATTGCTACTATACCTTGCCTTTTTTCCAGGCTTGTGATCTACTTCCCAAGTTCTTCATCTATTTCCTTCCCTGTACTCTTGCATAGCCTATAGTATACTCCATTGACAATAGGGATAGGGCCTTGACCTGTGATATCCTTTTTACAAGGAACTTCCAACTATGGAACTCTCTCTACCAAAAATCTAAATGTCTTATTTCAGTAAATATTTCAATAAAATTTCTAGGAAACATTGATACTTTAAGGCATAATGGTGATGTATTAAATCTATAGTATGTTTAGTGCTTCTAGGTCAAAGTTTTAAAAATTTAGGTATCCAAAAAAGGATAGTGTGTTTATTGTAGATCATCAGTCAGAGTAGCCCAGGAACTTAAGTAAGCTAAACAAATCCAAATAGCTTGAAAAGGCTACAGTATGATCCAGAGCATACATAATGAAATATCTCTTGCAAATTTTAGTTTTCAGTGAGCTGCTAGTATCACTCCACTCTCCAAAACAGACTATCCATACCTAGTAATGGTTAAGCTACTTGGCTTTGTACTTTTTGGTGACTGTAGTACTTCAAGGGGAACCTCATCTTCACCCAAACCAATTTTTGCCCTGCAAACAAGAACATAAGCCTCCCTTTCTTTTCCTCTACCCCCAATTTCTGTCTCTCATTTTGAGAATTACAATCAAGCCAATATGACCACATTGCCTCTGGAAATTGTCTGTCAATGAATTACTCTATTATTTACTTACTATCTTTACAACTTTCCAGGTCAAACCTCTCATCTCTGGTCACAAGCCCCCTATATTTCTTGTCTTTTTCTTTAGAATGTAAGGCAGAAATTATCTCATTTTTGTATGTGTAACCTTAATATTTAGCATAGGACATGAATATAGTAAGCATTTAATAAGTACTTTTCATTCATTCAGGTCCTTCCAGGTTTAAGGGGTCATTGGGGAAACAAAATGAGATCATCTACGGGTTTGACAAAAGTTTTAAAAAATACCCTAAAGAAATAAACGAGACAGGGAAGAATGGATTTTTTATTCCTTGAAATCTGGATACAAGATGAAGGTCATTTAAGCAAAGAAGTAGAAAATGTGAGCAAGATGGGAATTCAAAAACCACACTCTTATCTGAAATGGACAAAATAAATAGAAAAAAATATGATATAGTAAAAATAGAACAAAAATAAGAATTGTACTGGCCAAGGGAAGGATGCTAGGTGAGTTAGAGGTAGAAGGGATAAGCCAATATGGCAGAGTTGAGGAAGCACTACAGCCTGAGCTCTTCCAAAATTCCTCTCCAAACTTTAAAATAATACCTCAAATCAAATTGTGGAGCAGCAGAGCTAGCAAAAGGCTGTGATGAGACATTTTTTTCAGTGCAGGACAATTCAGGAGATTAGGAGGAGAAATCTATGATGATGGGGTAGAAGCTAGCTCAGATGGCAGCAACCATGATGCAACTCAGATGGCAGCAACCAACTCCAATGACCATGGGCCTCAGAGGTGGTGATCATAGCAGCAGCAGCAGCTTCTGTTCTCAAACAAAAAAGAGTAAGAGGATTAGGCAACTGGTGAGAAAGAGATTATAGGGGACCCTGGTGTTAGCTCTTAGTGCAGGGTGCTATTTCACAGGTCTACTGCATACACCCACTTGAGGCCTTAATTCCAGGGCAGGAAGGAGCACTTTCAGTCACAAGGGAAAAGGAGCAATGAAGAGCTTTGAATCACAAGGGATGAGGGGTCCTGAGGAGTAATAATGCTTGAAGCTACAAGAGATAAATGGCCCTTCCTGGATAAAAACCAGAATGCAGACCAGACGAGCAGTGACAATACCTCTTACCCTATTACACCACCTCAGAAGCACTAAAAAATTCCAAACTTCCCAAACTACCTCTGAAAATAGCAGTATAAAAAATCCTGAAGCTTGAGACAGTTTCTTTCTCCAGACACCTCTACCTTGGGAACAGAGCTGAACTTAAGTTCAAAGTGAAGAAATAGGCTGGAAAAATAAACAAACTACAAAAAAAGTATCTGATCATAAAAATATATTTTGGTGACAAGGAAGATCCAGATACAAACTCAGAAGATAATATTGAAACAGCTACAGGCAAAGCCTCAAAGGGAAAAAAAGTGAATTGGTCTTAAGTCTAACAAAAATTCCTAGATTCAGCTAAAAATGATTTTTAAATGAAATAAAAATGGTAAAAGAAAAATTGGGAAAAGAAATGAGAATAGTGCAAAAAAAAAAAAGACAAAAGCTTGGTAAAAGAGGCACAAAAAAAAGAAAAAAAATGACACCTTAAAAAACCAGAGTCAGCCAATTGGAAAAAAGAAGTATAAAACATCACTGATAAAAATAACTTCTTGAAAAGCAGAATTGATCAAATGGAAAAAAGAGGTATAAAAACTCACTGAGAAAAATAATTACTTAAAAGTTAGAATTGAGCAAGTGGTGCCTCCATGACACCAAGAAAAACATCAAAAGATTGAAAAAATAGGGGAAAATGTGAAATATTTCATTTGAAAAACAAGTAATTTGGGAATTGGATCAAGGAGAGATAATTTAAAAATTATTGAACTACCTGAAAGCCATAATCAAAGAAAGAATCTAGAAATCATATTTTAAGAAAATATAAAAGAAAATTGTCCCAATATCCTAGAACCAGAGGGTAAAATAGAAATGGAAAGAATTTACCAAACACCTTCTCTAGAGATCCCAAAATGAAAACCCTCAGGAATATTACAGCCAAATTCTGAAGCTCCTGGTTCAGAGAAAAGCAGCCAGAAATAAATCATTCAAATATCATGGAGCCATAGTCAGGATTACATAAGATTTAAGAGGTACCATCTTAAAGAAGCAGAGAGCTTGGAACAGGGGTGGGGAACCTGCAACCTTAAGGTCACATGTGTCCCTCTAGGTCCTCTAGAGCGGCTATTTGACTGAATCCAAACTTCACAGAACAAATCTGTGTTTGTTTCCTGCCCCCTGCTCCCCAAAGGGGATTTGTTCTGTGAAATTTGAATTCAGTCAAAGGGTCACATTTGAGTATCTATATGTCCACATGTGGCCTCAAGGCCACAGATTCCCCACTCCTGACTTGGAATATGGTATTGCAGGTGGCAAAGAAGCTAGGATTACAATTTAGAATAACCTTACAAGAAAAATTGAATATAATTCTTCAGAGGAAAAAATTAATATTTAATTAAATAGAGGACTTTAAGGCATTCCTGATGAAAAGAACAGAAATGAATAGAAAATTTGACTTTAAAGTACAAGACTCAAGAGAAGCATAAACAAGTAAATATGAAAGAGAAATAAGGAACTCAATAAGGGTAAGCCATAATGTTTAATATGGGAAGATGATACATGAATTTTCTAAAAACTTTATCACCAGGGCAGTTAGAAGGATTCTATATAGAAAGAGGATGTGCTAGTGAGTTGATTATGTTGGGATGATCAAAAAAAATGGGAGGGTAAGAAAGAGAGAAGTGCTGAGTGAAAGGGGAAGGGAGATAAAGAATGGGGAAAATTAGCTCACATAAGAGAGGCACGCAGGAAGAGATTTTATAGTGGAGGGGAAAGTGGGGGAAGGGAGGCAGCCCTTGAACCTTCTAAATTTGGTCAAAAAATAAAAAGGGAAGAATAGTCTCTCTCTCTCTCTCTGTCTCTCTCTCTCTCTGTCTCTCTCTCTCTCTCTCTGTCTGTCTGTCTCTGTGTGTGTGTGTGTGTCTCTCTCTGTCTCTGTCTCTGTCTCTCTCTCTCTCTGTGTCTCTCTCTGTCTCTGTCTCTCTCTCTGTCTCTCTCTCTGTGTCTCTCTCTGTCTCTGTCTCTCTCTCTGTCTCTGTCTCTCTCTCTGTCTCTGTCTCTGTCTCTCTCTATCTCTCTGTCTCTCTCTCTCTCTCTGTCTCTCTGCCTCTCTCTCTCTGTCTTCTCTCTCTCTCTCTGTCTCTCTCTCTCTCTCCCCCCCTCCCTCTCTCTCACACACACACACACACAAATATAGAAATCTATCTTAACCAATGGTTAAGTAAAGAAAAAGGGAAAGAAATGAGAGGGGGTGGGATATAAAAGATATGACAGATTAAAGGAGACAATAGTAAGAAGCAAAACAGACTTTTGAAAAGGAAGAGGATTAAAAGAGAATAGGATAAATAAAAGAAAATAGAATGGAGAGAAATGCAGTTAGTAATTATAATGGTGAATGTGAATGAAATGAACTCACCCATAAAATGTGAGCAGATAGAAGAATGTGTTAGAAAACAGAAACAAATAATATCTTGTTTGTAAGAAAAACTCTTCAAATATAAAGATACATGCAAAGTTAAAGTAAGGAGCTGAAGAAAAGTCTATTATGCTTTGGAGTAAAAAAGACAGGGGCAGCAATTATGATCTAAGACAAAGCAAAAGGAAAAATAAACTTAATTAAAAGAGATAAAAGGAGCCATAGACAGTAGACAAATGAATAATAATATTCAACCTATAAGTACCAAATAGCATAACATCTAATTTTTTGAAAGAAAAGTGGATTACAGGAAGAAATAGACAGTAACACTGTATTAGTGGGAGAACTCAACTTTCTCCTGTTAGAGCTGGGTAAATCTAACCATAAAATAAATAAGAAAGAAGTTAAGGAGATGAATAGAATATTAAAAAAGTTAGAATGATAGACTTTTGGAGAAAATTGAATGAAAATAGAAATCAGCATACCTTTTTCTCAACTGTATATGGCACCTTCATAAAAATTGACCATGTAGAGGCAGGCCCAGAAGGCAGCAGTGTGCAGAGGCAGGCCCAGGAGAAAGCCTGATCAACTTGGAGGGCAAGTTGTCCCACCAACTGCAATGGCCACTACCAGGCCTATCAACAAAGGGCTGGGACTGGAAAGAGAAAGGTAAGAACCAAATGCAGGGTGCCTGTCCAGGACAGCAAATACTCCTGGGACTACCACTCCATAGCCCAGAAATTAAAAAAAAAAAAAGCCCCTATCAGCACCTCTATAGCGGCAAGCACCCCAAGCACGTCCTCAGGGTTTGCTGCCCATACAGGTTCTTGGATCTGCTTTGATAAAGGAAAGCAACTCAAAATGGGTTAACAAGCTTACTTTAATCAGTCAGACATATATCGTTTACCTTGTTCAGGGGAAAAGGTCAGCACCCCGAACTTCAAAGTATACAGGCAGAATTATCAAGACAGAAACAGATCAAGTAGACAGATTTCCAAACTGTCCAACCATTACATCCATACCCAGTCAACATCTGGGTTTCCACATCTGGGTTTTTCAAAGCCGGTGGGGGGGGGGGGCCTGGACAACAGCTTCCCAGAATACAGATCAAATCACAGAACACTTCTCAAAGTGAGCCCCCAAAACAAAGCTACACATCAGGGCTTATATAGCCTCCTCCTGGCTCAGAGAATGTAACAACCTTATTGACTCACTGGCCAATCAAGAAGTATCTACTGAAAAACAAGCCTCCCACCCCAGGCTTCAGGTGCACTTTAGCCTAGAAGCAGGGAAGATCTTCCAAATTTGCATTTCCATTACAACCTCCAAGGACCAGGATGGCAGAGTGAACCCAGCCTACTGAAAACATAGTAACTATTGCCACAGGGCAAAACCCTCAACAGTAAAGGCTTGGGAACCCTAGAGGAAGGGCGTGGCTAGGGCCCTGCCTCAAAATGGGTAGAAAGCAGACTACAAAGACTCTGGAGTCCTACTATCCTCAGAGGGAGGAACCAAACTCAGAGGGAGACAATGTGGACTCCACACCCACAGCTGAAACATCAACAGGGAACAGGTCCCAATCACAGAAAGCTCTCCTAGATGAGCTCAAAAGGAACTTTGAAAACCAAATGAAAGAGATAGAAGACAAAATGAATAAGTCTCTTAAAATCAAAATTGCAGAATTAGGAAAACATTATGATGAAGAAAACAGCTCCTTAAAAAGGAAAATGTACGATACAGAAAAGGAGCTCCAAAAACTAACGAAGGAAAATGATTTGCTAAAAACTAGAATCAACCAAATGGAAACAAATAACTCTATGAAGAACCAAGAATTAGTCAAGCAAAACAACAAGAATGAAAAATTAGAAAAAAAGGTAAAATACCTCAAAGAAAAAATAACCTGGAAAACAGATCCAGGAGAGATAATCTGAGGATCATAGGTCTACCAGAAAATCATGATGAAAAAATGAGCCTGGACAACATTCTCCAAGAGCTCGTTAAGGAAAACTGCCCTGAGATACTAGAACCTGAGGGTAAAATAGAAATTGAGAGAATCCACTGGACAACTGCTGAAAGAGATCCCAAATTGAAAAGTCCTCGAAATGTTGTGGCCAAACTCCAGAACTACCAGATAAAAGAGAAAATACTTTAAGCAGCAAGAAAGAAACAATTCAAATATCGAGGGTCCACAGTGAGGACTGCACAGGATTTAGCAGCCTCTACACTGAAAGATCGGAGGAAGTGGAATACAATTTTCTGGAAGGCAAAAGAGTTCAGGTTACAACCAAGGATCACATACCCAGTGAGACTGAGCATATTCTTCCAGGCAAAGAGATGGTCATTCAATGATATAACAGAGTTCCAGATCTTCTTGATAAAAAAAGCCAGAACTCAATGCAAAATTCAACCTCCAATTATGAGATGCAACAGTGACTAAGAAAGATAAACAAGGAAAACACACACACACACACACACACACACCCTGCTATTTGATAAGAGCAAACTGGTTATAGACAAGTAGAGGGTATGAGTATAAAATACACAAAATGATGGTTTAAAAAAATCTTATTAAGGGCTACAAAGGGACTGCGATGGAAGAAAGGGAATGAAGGAAGTGGAAAAGGGTAAATTATGCCACACATATAGGCATAAAAACTGTATAGCAGAGGAAAAGAAGGGAGGGAGATGGGAATCATATGAGCTTTTCCCTCATTAGTTCTGGTACAAGGAGGGAATCACAACAGTTAAGCATAGGACTCTATGGAGAAGACACACAAAAAGTGTCATTTTAGAGGGAAAGAGGGGAGGGAGAGGAGCTTTGCATGAGATTTTTTTCCTGTCACTCTTGGTGCGAAGAAGAAATATAATACTTAATTAAGTACAAAAATATCCTACAGTCAGTAGGAGGGGGAAAGGACTAAGAAAGGGGGGTGGGAGTGGTTTGTAGGGAGGGAAGAAGGGGAAAGGGGAGGAAAAGGGAGGGGGGCTGATAAGGGAATACCGAGGGAGGTGGTGGTCAAAAGGAAAACTATTAAGGGGGGGAAGGGAGAAGCGGGGGAAAATATGAACATTAACAGGGGTGGGAATAGGATGGAGGGAAAGAAACAGATAACAATCATAACTGTAAATGTGAATGGAATGAACTCTCCCATAAAACGGAGATGGATAGCAGAATGGATTAGAAATCATAATCCTACAATATGTTGTTTACAAGAAACACATCTGAAAAAGAGGGATACACAGAGGGTAAAGGTAAAAGACTGGAGTAAAATATATCTTGCCTCAGCTAAAGTAAAAAAAAGCAGGGGTAGCAATCCTTATCTCAGATAAAGCAAAAGCAAAAATCGACCTAATTAAAAGAGATAAGGAAGGAAACTATATCCTGTTAAAAGGCACCATCAATAATGAAGCAATATCATTACTTAACATATATGCACCAAGTGGTGTAGCATCCAAATTCCTAGAGGAGAAGGTAAAGGAATTAGAGGAAGAAATAGATTGCAAAAGTATACTAGTGGGAGACCTTCATCTCCCCCTCTCTGAACTTGATAAATCCAACCTCAAAATAAACAAGAAAGAAGTTAAGGAGGTGAACAGGATTTTAGAGAGGATAGGTGTGATACATCTCTGGAGAAAATTGAATGGGGATAAAAAGGAATATACTTTCTTCTCAGCGGTTCATGGCACATACTCAAAAATTGACCATGTTCTAGGGCATAAAAACCTCACAATTCTATGCAGTAAGGCAGAAATATTAAATGCATCCTTCTTAGATCATGATGCAATAAAAATTATATGCAATAAAGGGCCAAGGAAAGACAGACTAAAAACTAATTGGAAATTAAAAAATTTAATCCTAAAGAATGAATGGGTCAAAAAAGAAATTATAGAAACAATCAGTAATTTCATTCAAGAGAATGATAATGATGAGATAACATACCAATATTTGTGGGATACATTAAAGGCAGTTCTTAGGGGAAGTTTTATATCCCTGAGTGCATACATGATTAAATTAGAGAAAAGTGAGGTCAATGAATTGGGCATGCAATTGAAAAACCTAGAAAAAGAACAAATTCAAAATCCGCAATTAAATACTAAATTAGAAATATTGAAAAGCAAAGGAGAGATTAACAAAATTGAAATTAAGAAAATTATTGAATTAATAAATAAAACCAAGAGCTGGTTTTATGAAAAAACCAACGAAATTGATAGATCCTTAGTCAATATGATAAAAAAAAGAAAGCAAATTATGAGTATCAAAAATGAAAAGGGTGAATCTACCTCCAATAAAGAGGAAATCAAAACAATAATTAAGAATTATTTTTCCCAATTGTATGCACATAAATTTGACAATCTTAGGGAAATGGATGAATATTTACAAACATACAAGTTGCCCAGATTAACTGAAGAGGAAGTAAATTACTTAAATAATCCCATCTCAGCAAAAGAAATTGAACAAGCCATCAGTCAACTGCCTAGGAAAAATTCTCCAGGGCCAGATGGATTCACTGGTGAATTCTATCAAAAATTTAAAGAACAATTGATTCCAATATTCTACAAACTATTTGGGAAAACTAGTGAAGAATGAGTCCTACCAAATTCTTTTTATGACACAAATATGGTATACCTACATTAGGAAGAGATAAAACAGAGAAAGAAAATTATAGACCAAACTCCCTCATGAATATAGATGCAAAAATTCTAAATAAAATACTAGCAAAAAGATTACAGCAACTTATCTCAATTATAATACACTTTGATCGGGTAGGATTTATTCCAGGAATGCAAGGATGGTTTAATATTAGGAAAACCATCAGTATAATTGATCATATCAACAATAAAACTAACAGAAACCACATGATCATCTCAATAGATGCAGAAAAGGCTTTTGACAAAATACAACATCAATTCCTATTAAAAACATTAGAAAGTATAGGAATAAATGGAGCCTTCCTTAAAATAATAGGTAGCATCTATTTAAAACCATCAGTAAGTATTATATGTAATGGGGAGAAGCTAGAAGCATTTCCCATAAGATCAGGGGTGAAACAAGGGTGTCCACTATCACCCCTCTTATTCAATCTGGTACTAGAAATGTTAGCAGTAGCATTTAGAGAAGAAAAAGAAATCAAAGGAATCAAATTAGGCAAAGAAGAGACCAAGCTATCACTCTTTGCAGATGATATGATGATATACTTAGAGAATCCTAGAGAATCAAGTAAAAAACTACTTGATAAAATAAATTTGGCAAAGTTGCAGGATATAAAATAAACCCACATAAATCCTCAGCATTCCTACATATTTCCAATGAAATTCAACAGCAAGAGATAGAAAGAGAAATCCCATTTAAAGTTACTGTAGACATTATAAAATATTTGGGAATCTACCTGCCAAAACAAACCCAGGACCTATATGATCACAACTACACAAATTAAGTCAGATGTAACTAATTGGAAAAATATCAATTGCTCATGGCTGGGCTGAGCTAATATAATAAAAATGACAATTTTACCCAAATTAAATTATATATTTAGTGCCATACCAATCAATCTACCAAACAACTACTTTATAGAGCTAGAAAAAATAGTAACAAAATTCATTTGGAAGAATAAACGGTCCAGAATATCAAGAAAATTAATGAAAAGAAATGCTAGGGAAGGTGGACTAGCTATACCAGATTTCAATCTGTATTATAAAGCAGCAGTCATCAAACCTGCTTGGTATTGGCTGAGGAATAGAGTAGTGGATCAATGGAATAGATTAGGCACACGAGATTCAGCAGTCAATGACTACAGTAATCTATTGTTTGATAAACCCAAAGACCCCAGTTTTTGGGATAAGAATTCACTATTTGACAAAAACTGCTGGGAAAACTGGAATACAGTATGGCAGAAACTGGGCATAGACCCTTACCTAACACCATATACCAAAATCAAGTCTAAATGGGTACATGATCTAGGTACAAAGGTTGATACTGTAAGCAGTCTCGTAAAACAAGGAATAGTTTACCTGTCAGATTTGTGGAGAGGGAAAGACTTTATGACTAAACAAGAATTAGAGAGCATTATAAAATGCAAAATGGATAATTTTGACTATATGAAATTGAAAAGATTCTGTACAAACAAAGCCAATGTAACCAAGATTAAGAGGGAGGTGGGAAATTGGGAAAAAATTTTTACAACCTATGTCTCTGACAAGGACTCATTTCTAAAATGTGCAGAGAATTGAGTCAAATTTATAAGAATACAAGTCATTCCCCAATTGATAAATGGTCAAAGGATATGAACAGACAGTTTTCAGAGAAAGAAATTAAAGATATCTATAAACACATGAAGAAATGCTCTAAATCACTATTGATTAGAGAAATGCAAATGAAAACAACTCTGCGGTACCACATCTCACCAGTCAGATTGGCTAAGATGACAAAACAGGAAAATGACAATGTTGGAGAGGATGTGGACAAATTGGAACACTAATGCATTGCTGGTGGAGTTGTGAACTGATCCAACCATTCTGGAAAGCAATCTGGAATTATCCCCAAAAGGCTATAAATAACTTCATACCCTTTGACCCAGCAACACCACTTCTAGGGTTGCATCCCAAAGAGATCATAGAAGTGGGAAAAAGACCCATGTGTACAAAAATATTTATATCAGCTCTTTTTGTGGTAGTAAAGATCTTGAAATTAAGGGGGCCCATCAATTGGGGAATGGCTGAACAAGTTGTGGCATATGCATGTTAGGGAATACTATTGTGAAATAAGAAATGACGAGCAGATGGACTTCATATTTACATGGAGAGGCTTATATGAACTGATGCTGAGTGAGATGAGTAGAGCCAGGAGGAATTTGTACACAATTACAGACACAATGTATGTGTGATGACCAACTTTGATAAACTGGACTCTTCTCAGCAATCCAGCAATATAAATCAAACCCAAAAGACTCATGATGGAGAGAGATGTTTACATCCAGAGAAAGAACTGTGATTAAACCCAAATTGAAGCAAACTACCTGCCCTTTTTCGTCTTCTTGTTTGGTTTTGTTTCCTCTTTCCCATTCTTCATTCCATCTGTTACAATTGTTCTTTATAACCTGACTAATGCCTAATATGAAAGTATTTGCAGATACTATACTTGATTGTATGCCACCATGGGGGGGTGGGGAGGGAGAGAAAATTTGAAACTCAAGGAGTTGTGGTAATGAATCTTGTAAACTAAAAGTAAAAAATTAATAAAGTCCACTATAAACTGCAAAAAAAAAATTGACCATGTATTAGGATATAAAAGCTTCTCAAACAAATGAAGTAAAGCAGAAATATAAATGCACTCTTTTCTGGCCATAATGCAATAAAAATTACATTCCATAGAGGGCCTTCAAATCAGCGATTAAAAATTAACTGGAGACTAAATAATCTAATTATAAAGAATGAGTAAAACAAAGAACACATCATTAAAACAGAAATTATATTAAAGAGAAGGACAACAATGAGACAACATAACAAAATTTGTGGGACACAGCAAAGCAGTACTTAGGGGAAATTTTATTATGTGTAAACACATCAATAAAAAGAGCAGATCAATGAATTAGCATGCAACTAAAAAAAAAATAGAAAATAAAAATGAAATAATTATCCCCAATGAAATACCAAAATGGAATTTCTGAAAATCAAAGGAGAGATTAATAAAATTTAAAGTTAAAAAAATTGAAAAAAACTAGGAGGTGGTTTTATTTTTAAAAAAATAGATGAACTATTGGTTAGTAACTATAGTAATCTAGTGTTTGTTCAACACAAAGATCCCAGTGTTTGGGGTTAAGAACTCACCAATTGATATGAATTGCTGAGAAAACTGGAAAACACTTTAGTAGAAACTAGGCATAGACTAGCAATTCGCACTGTGTACCAACAAAAGGACATAATGGATAAATGATCTAGATGTAAAAGGAGATATCATATATAAATTAGGGGAGCATGGAAATATTTACCTGTCTGATTTCTAGATAAGGGAGGGTTTATGACCAAGCAAGAAATATAGAGATTCATAGAAATAAAATCAATCATTTATACTACATGAAATTTAACAAGTTTTTGCACAAATAAAACCAACATAGCCAAAAGTAAAAGGAAGGCAGGAAACTGGGGAAAAATTTATATAATTTCTTTGATAAAGGCCTTCTTTCTCAAATATATACTTAAATGAGTCAGATTTATAAAAATAAGATCCATTCCCCAATTCATAAATGGTCAAAGGATATGAACAGGCAATTTTCAGAAGAAGAAATCAAAGCCCTCAGCAGTTATATTTAAAAAAATGTTCTTAATCACTGTTGACTAGAGAAATGCACATTAAAACAACTCTGAGGTATCACTTCATACCTCTGATTGGCTAACATGACAGAAAAGGAAAAAAAGACAAATGCTGGAGGGAGTATGCATTGTTGGTTAAATTTTGAACTGGTCTAGCCATTCTGAAGAACTATGCCCAAAGAACTATAAAACTGTTCAAACCCTTTGACCCAGCAATACCTCTCCTAAGCCTGCATACCAAATAGAGCAAAGAAAAGGGGGAGCAACCTTTAAGAACATAATTATTTGCAACAACTTTTTTTGTGGTGGCAAGGAATTTGAAATTAAGGGGATGCCCATCAACTGGGGAATGTCTGAATATGTTGTGGTATATGATTGTGATAGAAGACTATTATGCTATAAGAAATGATGAGAAAAAATGAACATAAAAAAGAAAAAAAAATGAGAAAAATGGTTTCAGAGGAACCTGGGAAGACTTATAAGGACATATGTAAAGTTAAGTGAGTGGAATAAGGAGAACATTCTACCCAGAAACAGCAGTATTTTAAAGTTGTTCAACTATGAAAGACAAGCTGCTCAAGACAGTGATCCAAGACAATTCCAAAAGATCCATAATCAAAAATGCTATCCACCTCCAGATAGAGATCTGAAAAATTCTGAGCACAGATTAAAATACACTTATTTCACTTTATTGTTCTTGCCTTTTTTGTTTTTGCAACATGGCTAATATATAAATATGTTTTTCATGACTTCACATGTATATTTGATATATTACTTTAAAAAATTAATGCCAAAAATAAATAAATTTAAGAATTAAAAAGAGAGAGACTAAAGGTAGAGAGCTGGTGAGGGTGATTACTTCAAGTAAGACTAGAAATCAAGGGCTGCTCATTAAAAAAAACAACTTGGGGTTGGAGGAGAAGAAAAAAGACATGGATTTGGATCTAGAAGGAGAACAAAAACAGAGATGAATACTGAAATGAGATTGTTTTAAGTAAACAAGCTACAGATACCTAGTATTTTTATTATGAAATCAAATGTATTACATTGAATAAGTAAATTAAACTAATGTTGTCATTTTTTATAATGACATCCTACCTATAGCAAATAACAATTATTTATGTCTCTATTTCCATAAACAGTTATTTGTAGTTGTATGTATAGCTATTGTGTATCTATTGGTAGGTAGACTCCTAAGTATTTCACACATTCTGTAATTACTTTGTATAGATATTTTCTTTCCATCTCTTCCTGTTGAGTTTTATTGGTATTACACAGAAATGGAGATTATTTGTATAGATTTATTGTGTATACAGCAAGTTTGCTGAAATTATTACTTTTTTAAGTTAATTTTTAGTTGACTCAAATCATCAGCAAAAATTGGAAATTTTATTTCTTATTTCCCTATATAGTGCTTTGTAAACTTTAAAGCACCATATGAATCCTAATTGTTGTTGTTGTTTATGGGTCAGTCACCCCCCCAGGTCATGTCTGTGAGTTATTCCATTTGGTGACTTCCCCAGGTTTGAGATGTTCTGTGAATCTACAATCTGAAATTTATAACTTTCTCCTCTTTCCCACCCACCCTCTGCATTTTCACCTTTGATAATGTGACATTTGACATATTTAACTTGAAGTGAAGGCATTTACCAAAATGACATCACATAAACTAGGAACAAAACATGTCCCCCATAAACATGGGCATATTATTTCACAAGTACATGTAACAGCAGTGAGAAAAATGGACACAAACAAAGAATACACTAATAGAAAGATACAGGCATGGGGAATACATATCTACAGTAAGTCATACTTCTTGTATTTTAGTACCCCTATAGATTTTGTCTTCTGGTGTCTTTATGCTGCTCTGCCTGGATGCAATGTCTCTTCTAGGCAATGTCACTTTGATGGGATCCTTGGGCCTACTTATTCTCTGCAACTAAACTCATTTCCACAGTTGGATTTTTCTGGACCTGCTCTCTGGTGGGTAAAAAAGCTAAATTACTTTAGATCAAGATGACATTACTTGTGGGGGGTGGGAATGGATAGAGGCAGCTCCCCACCTTGCTGCTTTCTGGAGAAGGTGCAAGGGAAAAACTGATGGTGATAGTTGGTTAATTTTAACTTCCAGGAATGATGACTTCAATAATTGTTCTTATTCCTTAAGACCACAGGAGCATGGCTGAAGAATCTGCCATCCAAAATCTCACTTTCCTAGATTTAACTTACATCGTGAGTACCCTCAGTTGCTTCTGCTCCTCTGAGTGGAGGCCTGGAGGGTATAACCAACCCCGCCTCACCAAAAAAAAAAAAACAAACCAACTCCTTTCTTAGCTTCCTGTCATAGAGTGCTCAAAATTTCAAGTATCTCTTCAATTTGCCATCAGCTTAGTTTCCTCTCTTGAATTGGCTACCCTCTAACATTGATATTGTGCTTTAAGTTTTTCAACATACTTTTGTATACATTATCTCTTTTGATCTTCACTATAAATCTGTGAATTAGGTAGTTATTATTTCCATTTTACAGATGGAGGTCACATTTTACAAGTGAGATAGTGTTTGAAACAGAAATTTAGCAAGATTTTCCTGATTCCAAGCCTAACACTATTCACTGCACCTCCTACTTGTTATGCTACCTAAGTAGTTTGTGAAAAATAAGAGGACAAAATGGCATTTTATGAAACTCTGTGAGATAGATATGGACCTGATTTCCAAACCAGAGTGGGATAAGGCAGAAAAATATGTAAACCAATATCAGCAAAACCATTAATATAAAGATGTCAAATAAAATAATAAGAGGTCATTAGTTTTAAAATGATAGTAAGGCTAAAGATAAAAGGATCTTTCCATAATATGAACAGAAGTATTTATAAAACACTGTAAGCTTTCCTTTAATAACACTAATGATAAAGGATGCCTATTGGTTTTTTTGTTTATTTTTTTGTTTTTTGGAGGGGGGAAGGCAGGGAAATTGGGATCAAGTGACTTGACCAAGGTCTCAAGGCTAGTAAGTGTTAAGTGTCTGAGGCAGAATTTGAACTCAGGTCCTCCTGACTCTAGGGAGGGTGCTCTATTCACTGCACCACTTAACCTGCTCCAAGGATGCCTATTGTTACTACTATTATTTGACATAGTCCTAAAAATGCTCACCATAGAAATAACTTTATGCGTTAGCAAAATTTTTATTTTATTTAGCTAAGTCTAAGCTTCTCGCAGCTAAAGCCATGTTTTTAATTTTTTGCAAAAACTTCAAAAATTTTATATAATCAAAATTATCCATTTTGTCTTGATCTACTTGATACCACCTTAATCTTTATATGTTCTATTTAAATGTCCAGTATCCAACTCAACTTTCAACCGGGATTAGAGTATGGACCAGTATCTCTGCCTTGGACTTTTTCTCCTTTAATTTTTCCTCAGCTTCTCCTAGGTTTCAACAAATATTCACTTCCCCAAATTTAACTTCTGACCTTTTTCACTGGTGTAAACCCCTCCAAATAATCTACACGATTTCCTTCTCCTTATTCAGCTTACGTCCTTCTTATCTCTTTCACTCCTACCAAAATCTTTTGCTACAGAATCAGGAAGTATAAGTAGTGTCCCAGATGTACATTATGGTTCCATTCCTCACGAATTAATACACATTGATTATGTCCTTACTATGTTCCAGGCACTGTGCTAAGCAGTAGGGATACAAAGAAACGCAAAAGGCAGTTCCTACTCTCAAGTAGCGTCTCATAGAGTGGGACCAGATTGTGCTAGACTAAACTGACAGATAGAAGTGATGCTGTTTACCATCATTGTAGAAAGTCTTTGATAAAATCCCTCAAGCTGTTCTTACAGAAAGGATGCACCATTGGGAAGAATATAATACAGTGACATGAATCCAGAAATAGCTGAATGATCATACTTGAAGAGTAGCCATTCACAGTTTCATGTCAGAGTGAAAATCTCCACTAGAATCTTCCAGGGCTTAACCCTCTACTGTTTAATATTTTTTTCATCAATTTATTGGATAAGGCTTAATATATGGCACCCTTTTATATGTGTAAATGACATAAAGCTGGGGAGGGCATAGCTAATATATAGAAAAAATAAGAATCATATTCAAAAACATCTTGACAGGCTAGAACATTGAACTGAAACTAGTAATATGAAATGTAATAATATTAAAGGTAAGGTTTTATAATTGGATTAAAAACCAACTTCACGGGGTATAAGGTGGGTTGAAATGACTAGATTGTACTTTAAAAAATTTAAGAGTGTTTTAGGAGGATGAAAGTGTGGTGTGGCAGGGGGACAAAAATTAACATCTTAGGCTGATTTAGGCAAATCAATGGCCCTTAACAACAGATTGAACTGGGGTAGGGGTTTGAAGAGATAGTGAAGAGTTAAATATGACACCGTGGTTCATAGTCTAGGGACCTACGGACTGAGACTCGTGATAGTTATTCTGGAGAAGAGAAGACATGGGGAAGAGGATGAGGAAGGTAGCTGCCTTTAGCTAATGGAAGGATTTTCACATTGAAGAATCAGATTTTTCTTCTTGGTAGAATTAAGAGCAATGGGTAGAAGTTGCAGAAAGGCAGACTCTCTGTAAGGAAAAGTGTGCCTAACAGAACTGTCCAAAAGTGAAACAAATTGATTAGGAAATAATTAGACTGCTATGACTGAAGTTCCTTAAATGAAAGCTGGGTTGTCCTTTTCTGGGATGTCCACATAGAGATTACTGTACTGTATTATCCTCTGGAGTATCGTGTTTTGCTCTAAGTGCCACATTTTAATAGAGGACATTGCAGTATATTCAGAAGAAGGGAATTAAGATGATGAGAAAAAAGTCAAAATTTCCATATGAACCTAAGTTGAAGGAGATGGTCGCCTTGAATAAGAGAACCCTTGAGGAAGAAGAAGACCTGATGGCTGTCTTCAAGTTTAAAAGTGTCATGTATAGGAAAGATTAGACTGTTCTGCTTGACCCCAGAGGGAGGAATCAATGATGATAGCTGGAAGTTATATGAAGGAATAATTAACACTGATATATGGAAAGCTTCTTAGAGCTATTCAAAAGTGAAATAAACTTCCTCAAGAGGTAATATGTTCTTCCATCACTCTAGGTCTTTGGGTGATGTCAGGATGACTACTTGGTGATAATAGAGAAAGGATTTTCAACTAGGAATATTTTGTTATAGATGGCCTGTGAAACTCATTCTTCTCTGGAACATGTGATTCTATGAATATCTGGAAAGAAAAGCAACAAGAATTTTATTTATGTGGGATTAGGACTGGACCTATTATTTCATTCATACAGGAGTTCTGAGGAGAGAAAACCCTCCTACCAAGGCAGTCTGGAACCTTCTCTGGAATTTATAATCTTAGAAAGTTGCCTAGAATACTGAGAGGTTAAGTGACTTGTCCCATTATCACACAACCACCATGCATAGGAAGCTAGATTTGAACTCCAGTTTTCCTTATTCTGAGATAGATTACCTGTCTATCTATTAGTTTATACTGTCTTGTTTTGGGAATATAAATATAATTTTTGTTTGGCGAAATTGGTTATGTATTAACAGTTGGTATGCATTTTATGTAATTGACACTGTGGAATGGAGAAGAACATTTAGTACACAAATTTGAAGGAAGAATTTGAAAAAGTATGAGGTATTGCTAGTTGTGGTGGCACAAATCTGCCATCTCTGATATCAGGTGGTTTTGGGTGGTTGAGGCTGTTAGATTGCTTGAGCTCAGGAGTTCTGAGCTGCAGTAGGGCTAAACCTGAATGGGTGTCCATACTGAATTCATTGTGATGGGGTTCCAGGATGGGGGTGGGGGGTAGGCATATTGACTAAGAAAGGAATGAACCATCTGTATTTGGAGCATGTCAAAACTTCCGAAACTTCACCGGTGGGATCATGCTTCATTAATATCATCTGTATTTCCAGTTGGGAAAACTAGAAGACTCAGGAAGACAAAGTCTTGAAGAAAAAGTATGAGATATTGAACATAATTATAAGTTCTAAGATGGGTTATATATGGTGTAACTGGAATCAGGAATTTGCTTCAAATCCTTAAACTCTTTGAGCCTCAGTTTATTCATCTATATAATTGGGCTAATAATTTGACAAACTGACTCATAGGATTGTTGTGAGGAAAATGCTTCAAGTGTTACATAAATTAAGTTACTAGATTGCTACCAGAGGGTGTCTTTCCTGCTTTTTATTCCCTAGAGTTGGGATGCTTAAACTTTGATACAGTTTTGTAAGCTTCAGAGGGGAAGTATCTTCTCTATTCTTTTTTTTTTTCCTTTTAATCAGAGTTGTCTCTGCAATGGTGAATGAATGATTCCCTACTTCCCAGAACAAATTGCTTATATTTTATCCAATAAAATTAATAATTATTTTCCTCCAAAGCAGCCTTCATCCCAAAGCATCTGTGCTAAAGAACTCTATGGAGATATTTCTTTTTACTCTGTGATGGTACCAGGTGATATTAGAAGCATATGCTTTAATAAAATTTCCTTTCCAACCTATAAGCACAGGAAAAATCAGAGTTCTAAAGTTCCAAGGTCATATCTCCTTTTAGTCTTAGTAGTATAGAATACAAGAACATTTTATACTTTTCAGAATTTGAGTTTTCAGTGTTTTAATATTTATATTTAAAACACAAAAATGTTGAATACTACTACCTCAGAACATGCACACACAAATACACACACACATACACATGTACACATGCATGTGCATTGGAATTTAGCAGTTAACTCTGGTAAGCTCTGGTAAGGACAAGAAATAAAGACTAGCGCTATCAAGTTGTTTTTTTTCCCTCATATTACACAACTTAAAAAAATACATATAACCACAGATTTCCAACAAGCTTCTTTTAAAAAATTTCATGTTTTTTTCATGTTTACTGTAACATTAGTTGAAGTAATGCAATATTAAAGGGAATATTTTAAATTCACCTTAATTAAGCTACAAGAATTATGCTTTGCTTGATGTAATGAAAAAAGAGAATCTAAAATGAAGTAGCATCATTGTGTTCATTTGTAAATAACATATTGCAGCCAACTGTTTCTTAATTGCCCAGACTGTTGATAAATAATCCAGTCCTGCTGCTCTCCACAGACAATTTGCTTTCGATCAGACCAGGCAATTCAAATAACACTAATTATAGTGAAACCCTTTTATAGTGAATTCCCGTTTGCCATGGGGGAGCACCCCAGCATAAGAGTTAAAGAATCCCTCCTTTGATTGTTTCCAGACACCTAAGACATATATTAGACATTTAATTTATTGAGTGAGCCCAAACTGAAATAATAAAAATGTATAAAGTTGTATATAGCATTGAAAAGGACAGACACAAGAGTTTAAGTACTTATGTCTTACTTTTTATGATACAGTGGTGAATTATGTTAATTTAATATCTGTAATTAGAAGGTGGAACAGATGTTGAGACTTAGTTTAAAGATATATGGCCATTAGAAAAACTTACATTACCAAATGAATATTCACAATACCAATCATTTTTTTTTACACCAGTAGAAAGATCTGATTTTACTAGAAAGAAGCTAGGACTTTAGGAAGTGTTCTATATCCGGGGATTCACTATAACATGTTATCAGTGTATTTATGATTTTATGGTGTTAAAATGAATATTAAATGAAACTAAATTCCCAAGGATTACTCAGGAGGCAGCTAAGTACATAACATTTTGTACAGATGGTTGGAAGGCACAATTTTGCTCCATCACTGCATCCGTATCCTTGAACGATTTCGACTGAAGACAGCATTTCTTTGAATTTTTCATTAAACCAGACGTCTTGAAATATGAATTCCTTTTATGTTTCTGTGAGTTTTGGCTAAAAGAACCCCAGTGAATAAATCATACAATACTACATGTCACCAGCACTTGTGAATATTTCTGCTTTGTTATTCTATTCTCAGTAGAGCACCATTGATTATCAAACTCAGCGGAGAGCATTTTATGATCATATATCTCCATTAGCTCCTAGTTTGACTACCATAGATTTTTCTGGTTAAGCCTGCATTATGTATTAGGAAGCCTATCTCTTCAATACAAAGTTTGATTTTATTCTCTCTAAGCCTAGAACTCTTATTATGTATTATGTATAAAGATTCTTATCTTTTATATGTAAAAATAAGAGCACTGTCTTTGTGTAACTGAAATGTATGCCATCTTTTTTTTCTTCATTCACAGACAGCATATTTGACTATGAAGATGAATTTCTACAATGAAATGGCTGTCAGGGTAAATATTTCTTCACTTGTTAAACAAATGAAAAGTCAATTGTGCTCTGAATTTGCTTTTAATAAAATGAGCAAACTAGAATAATATAAACTTGATTGATATGCTGATGGTAAGGAGAGGAAATATCATATAGTTAAAAAGTTAAAGTTATACTAAATAATCTGAGCATTGTTAAAATTATGGCAAGATATAAATCATATAAATGTATGTGTTTTAATATGTTGTGTTTCTAAGATGCAGTAAGAAAAATGCCCTAGATATGAGAAATAAAGCTTCTTTTAATAGAAGGAATGGAAAGTCATATAGGCTCCAAATTCTACTAAATATATGTCCCCTTCAAAACATTACTGACAAGTATCATTCAGCTTGATTATTTCTAGTGGCAAAAACTACATTATTCTTTTTTAGACGGCTCTAATTGCTTGTTTGGTCCTTCTTATATTGGACCCAGCCTACTGGTCTATAACTTAGGTCACACAGAATAAAAATTATCCCTCTCCCACATGATAACTCTTCACATATTTGAAAATAGTTAACTTTCTTCATGTCTTCTATTCTATACACTAAATATTCCTTGTTCCTTCAGTTATTCTGTATATGGCAGAATTTCAAGTCCTCTCATTAACCTGGTCAGCCTCCATTGACCATGCTACAGTTCTTCAATGATTCTCATAAAATGTAGAACACAGAACTGAATACAATAATCCAGAAGTTATTAAACCAGTACCAGTTTATAGAGGATCTATTTTTTTCCTGGACCAACCACTAAAAATCTATTCTTATGATTCAGTATGGTACAGAGGTGACCCAATTTTCTCGAAGGCTATATCAGTAGAGTGCAAAATCTGCTGGGTCTATTTCCAAGCTGGAAAAACTGGGTATGGGTTCTACAGAGGGACTTCATGTATTTTGTCCAGATAATAGCCTAAGTTCAAGTACTGTCTTTACAATTTGGCTGCATAGTGTTGAAGTTTGACTATAGCAACTCATCAAGACCAACTTAAAAGCATTGAAGAATTGTCCTCTGCTATAATATGTCTACATAGCTAAAGATAAAGATCACAAATATTGTTGGTCTGGAAATTAGCTTTCTTTCTCTCTTCTTTTTTTTTTTAACACTTCACACTATTAAATGAAACTGTTGGTCCACTGACTTAACACTACAATATTATTTTCTCATGAACTATCTGGCCAGGTCTCTTTAAAAAAAATTCGGATACGCCCTTTATAGCTCAATTTGTACAACTGGTTTTTTGAAGCTAGGTACAAAACTTTATTTGCATTTATCTCCATGACATTCTATCTCGTTAGATTTAGTCCATTTATTATTCCAATTAGTTGAAGTCTTTTTTGGATCCTATTAAAGTTATTCAGTATATTATCTACCACTCCCAGATTTGTGTCTTCCATAAATTTGATAAATATATCACCTATATTTTCAGGCAAATCTGACAAAGGATACTGAATAGGAGAGAACCAAAGGACTGTATGATCCTGGACAAGTTACTTAACCTCTTTTTGCCCCAGTTTCCTCAACTATGTAAGCACTTATTTTGCAGGATTGTTTTGAGGATCAAATAAGATAATAGTTGTAAAAAGTGCTTAGCACAATGCCTGGCACCTAGTAGGTGTTTAATAATGCTTATTTCATTCATCTACTTTCCTTTGAATTTTCCCCATGTTTACCAAATAGGAAAATGCTATGTATTGCAAATAAAATAGAATCTAAGTAGCAGGGAATTAAAATTAAAATTAAGCTGCAAATATTTTACCACCTCTTTCTTAAAACTACCTGATCTAATACATTTAGTATTGATCATGGCAGGCAGGGTGCTAGGGTAGTGTCTGTATTAGCATATGGTTTCCTGGGTTTCTTGGCATAGACATGAGAAAAACATAGAAACCTTGGTCCCTTTGTTGTTATTGATGAGTTCTAGATTGTGTCAGAGAAATCTTGGGCCTAGAAAACACTGCTTCTTAAGAATTAGAGCTTCATAATCTGACTCACTATTGATTGGAGAAATGCAAATTAAAACAATTCTGAGGTACTACCTTATATCTGTTAGATTGACTAATAGGACAGAAAAGATTAATGACAAATGTTGCAGGGGATGTGGGAAAAATTAGACATTGATGTCCTATTGGTGGAGTTGTGAACTGATTCAACCATTCTGAAGAGCAATTTGGAACTATGCCCAAAGGACTATAAAACTATGCATGCCCTTTGACCTAGCAATACCACTACTAGGTCAGTTTCCCAAAAGAGATAAAAAACAAAAAAAGAAAAGGACATATAGGAAAAGGACATATGTATGTATGTATGTGTACATGTGTGTATGTGTATTTGTATACACATATATAAAATATAATATATACACACATATATATCAGCTCTTTTCTCAGAGTGAAGAATTAGAAGTTGGGGTAATGCCAATCGATTGGGGAATTGGCTAAACAAGTTGTGGGATGCAATTATGATGGAATACTATTGTACTACAAGAAATAGTAAGCAGAATGCTCTCAGAAAAACCTGGAAAGACTTGCATGGACTGATGCAAAGTGAAATGTACTGTGTACAAAGTAACAGCAATATTGTAAGATGATAAGTTGTTAATGCCTTAGCTATTCTCAGGGATACAAAGATCCAAGTCAGCTCTGGAGTACTTATAGATAAAAAATGCTATCCATCCCAGAGAAAGAACTGAATTCATATTGAAGAATACTTTTTTTTAATTTTTAAAATTTTTCTTGAGTATTTTTGTCTCTGTTTTCTTTCACAACATGACTAGTATGGGTGTGTTTTGCATGGTTACACGTGTATAACCTATATCGAATTGCTTGCCTTCTCAGTGAAGGGGGTGGGGTGGGAAGGGTGGAAGGGAGAGAATTTGGAACTCAAAGTTTTAAGAACAAACTTTAAAAATTGTTTTTACATGTAACTGGGAAACCATAAAATACTAAATAAATAATTTTTTTTTAAAAAAAAGAGCTAAAACTTCAGGGTGCTTAGATCAGATTGTTCTCCATCTCCCAATGTTTCTTCCCATTGTTTCTCTTGTCTTGGTTTTCCTCTGGAAATATTTCTTTATTATGGAAGTTCCTCACAAGTCTTTGAAGTTTCTGGTGATGTCTTAATACATAAAATCATTGGATGACAGATACAGATTTGGAAGGGGTCTTAGAAGTCATCTAGTTTAATGCCCTCAATTTTCAGATGAGGAAACTGAGGCCCAGAGATATGAATTGATTTACTCAAAATTCCACAATTAGAAAGTGGCAGGGCTGGGATTCAAACCCATGCCCTCTGAACCTTTGTACTACACCAGGATTGGGGGGGCCACAGGTTCCCCATCCCTGTCTACACCATTTTCTGATCTAAATTAAGAGGAAACAAACATAAAGCTATTTGATTTAGTCAGTCAGTGATAGGCTAGCTGTAACAACTGTTCCAAATACTTTTTCCACTTTCTTCAGGAGATCTCAAAGAACTAGATTTTTGCTCTGTACTAATAGAGATTAGTTGCACTTAGATGCTGTCATAAAAGACTGGTATATATATACCATGTTTCCCAGATAATAAGACCTATCCCGAAAATAAGCCCTCCCCTTACTGTGTAAGATTCCTCTAAAATAAGCCCTCCCCCAAAAATAAGCCCTATTGAGATTGCTACTGTAGTGAAGGTGATCCCCTGCGCTACACGCTACATTACGGTACCCTCTGTATGCACCGTCAACCCCCCCCCCCCGGGTGAAACGCACACCGCGCTCCAAGCTGCATCCAATCAGAGCTGCAGCAGTGAGCGCGTCATCCTGTTCTTCCCCAGTGATTTGCTTGCTGGCACCATTGAGAGCAGTGCCGCGGAGGAGAGCTGAGGCAGGACAACATAAAAACCCAGTATGTAAGCGGGAGTGAGGGGGCATGATGGAGGATATAAAGGGCATGATGGAGGAAAAAAGAAGAACTCAGGGGGCATGATGGAGTGAAAAGAAGGACTGATGGTCATAATTTTATTATTCTGTCTGTTTTGACCCCCAGACATGAGTACAAAAAGGAAGAGCTATACTGTTGAGTATAAGAAAGCAATTGTAGAGGAGTCACATGTCATTGCTGTCAATGTTCATTAAAATAAGCCCTCTGGTGTTTTTCTGTCCAAAAAAATAATAAGACAGTGTCTTATTATCGGGGAAACACGGTACATATATATATATATACACACACACACACAAGGATGTGGGCATATGAAAGTGAACCTGACAGGTAATGTCAGAAAAAAAATAGGAAAAATTAAACTCTTTAATGTTCCAGTAAAATAAAAAGCTCACCCTTTTTATAGCAATAAATTCTAATAAACCCTAATATAAAGATCATTACAATACAGATTATATAATTTGTGATAAGGAATTCAACATTAAAAAAAATCGGAGACATGCCCTTGAATGTTGTAAAGCAAAGATACAGCTATTGCTTCCATAGTCACTTGGAATGTCAACATTATACTCCAACTTCTATAAAATGGGCATAAATTTATAGTGTCTGTGTATTGTGTATGCCATCTGTTAGAAGCAGGGCACAAGAGACAGTAGCCTGGACTTAGAGTCAACAAACCTGGATTCAAATCTCAGAGCTGCTGCATAATATTTGGGTGACCTTTGGCAAGTCATTCAAACTCCTGGGGCCTCATTTACCTTGTCTAAAAAATTAGGGAACTGAACTCTATGATCTCTGTGTTCCTTCTAACTCTAAACCTTACATTCTTATGACATCACAAGGGGATTCCACTGAACTAGAAAGGTATAAATGCAGGAATAAAAGTTCTACTGTATCATTAGCTTGAGCTATCTAAAGCTAATATCCTTGGTATGGCAAATATTAATTATTTAATAAACAAAAATAGTTTTCCATAGCTTCATGAATTTTGGATTGAAAGAGGAGTTAGAGATCATTTAATTAAATTCTTTATGAATTTATAAGTGCATCTGAAGTTCACACTTTACTTACTTTCTTAGAATTTAGAAAGAATGGATAGTCCATGACTCTTTAAAACATTGACTAGAAAGACTAAAAAAAGCCTTATTTTTTTAAGTTACATTTCTCTGTAGAAAGTAGATTGGTAAAACTTATGCCACTGATTACTAAATATTCATTTAAGACATCACTAAGGACTTAACAGAAGCAGAAAAGATTAAGAAGAGGTGGCAAAAATACACAGAACTATGCAAGAAAGATCTTAATATTACCACTAACCATGATGGTGTGGTTACTGATTTAGAGCCAGACATCTTGGAGTATGAAGTCAAGTGGGTCTTAGGAAGCATTGCTAACAGTAAGACTATTGGAGGTGATAGAATTCCAGCTGAGCTATTTAAAATTCTAAAAGATGATGCTGTTAAAGTGTTGCACTCATTTTGCAAGCAAATTTGGAAAATTCAACAGTGGCCACTGGATTGTAAGAGATGTTTACCTTCTTATCCTAAATAAGGTCAATGCCAAACAATTGCACTCATATCACACACCAGCAAAGTTATGGTTAAGATTCTACAAGCTAGGCTTCAGCTATATGTGAACTGAGAATTCCTAGAAGAGCAGGCTGGCTTTCGAAGAGACAGAGGAATTAGAGACCAAATTGCCAGCATTCTTTGAATTATGGAAAAAGCAAGAGAGTTCCAGAAAAACATCAACTTCCAGCTTCCTTGACTACACTAAAGCCTTTAACTGTGTGGATCATAACAAAATGTGGCAAGGCCTCAAGTACACATAATCTTACTTGCCTCCTGTATGTGGTCCAAGATACAATAATTAGAACTAAACATGGAATAATGATTGGTTTAAGATTAGAAAAGAAGCATGACAAGGCTGTGTATTGTCACCTTTTTGATTTAATTTATAGGCAGAATACATTATGAAAAATGCCAGACTGAATGACTCAAAAGCCAGAATTAAGGTTTCTGGGAGAAATATCAACAGTCTCAGTTATGTAAATGATACCACTCTGATGGCAGAAAGTGAAGAGGAATTAAGAAGCCTCTTGATGAGAGTGAAAGAGGAGAGTGTAAAAGCTGGTTTGAAGCTTAACATAAAGAAAGAAAAAATGAAACCTTGGCTATGAGTCCCACTACTTCCAGGCAAATAGAAAAAAAATGGAAGCAGTGGCAGATGTTATATTCTTGGGCTCAACAGATCACTGCAGACAGTGATCAAGGCCATGAAATTAAAAGATTCAAGAAAGAATCTTGGAAGAAAAGCTATGGAGAATCTAGACAATGTACTAAAAAGCAGAGACATTACCTTGCTGACAAAGGTCTATATAGTCAAAACTATGTTTTTTCCTGGTAGCAATGTATGGCTGTGAGAAATGGACTATAAGGAAAGTTGAGCAACAGAGAATCTATGCTTTTGAATTGTGGTACTGTAGAAGATTTTTAAGAATCCCTTGGACAGAAAGGAGATCAAATCAGTCAATACTTAAAGAAATTTATTCTGGCCATTCACTGGAAGGCTAAATACTGAAGTTGAAGCCTAAATACTTTGGCCCCATAATTAGAAGATGGGACTTCTTGGGAAAGTCCCTGATGTTGGGGGAAAATGAAAACAAAAGTAAAAGGGGATGGCAGAGCATGAAATAGTTAGATAATGTCATGGAAACAAGGAACGTGAACTTGGACAGACTTCAAGTGGAGGATAGAAGATTTGGCATGCTATGGTCCTTGGGGTCACAAAAAGCTGGACATGACTGAATGATTAAACAATGACAACAACACCAACTACAACAAGGGTTATACTCATGAGGATTTAAAAATCAGATTTTTTTTAAATTAAATTTTTTATTTATTTTTAGTTTAGAAATTAGAAGTTTTCTTTCTTCTTCCTTCACCTTCTCCTCTCCTGCCACCACCACACCATTCAGAAAGAATTTTGAAGGGGAAAAGAAGTCATAGGAAATCAATTTGAGATGGAGAGTACAGCAATCAATAGAAGTAAAGAGAGAGAGAGAGACAGAAAGAGAGACAGAGAGAGAGACAGAGAGAGAGAGAGATAGAGACAGAGACATAGAGAGACAGACAGAGAGACAGAAAGACAGTTGATCCCTTCTTGTTGGTTTTGACCTTGTACATGCTGTTGTAAATATTAGTTTTTAATGGTAAAGAGTAATTTTCTACTTTAATAATTTTAATATTGGAAGGATACTTTTTTGTTTTCACTTGAATTACTGATTATGAATTTTCATCAACAAAACTAAACTCAGTGAGGTAGGGAATCTTTCTATAAGCAGATGGCTTTTGGTGTATCAAGGTTCTGCCATTTGTTTTAGTGCTTAAAATAAACATTATTTATAAGACCACTTACATTTTGATGTTACTTAATGAGGAATATGCATCATTGATTTGACTAGCTTAAGAGGTCATTTAGAACTTGCCCGTTAACAAGCTGTAATCTGCTGAGCACACAATGACTTTGTTTAAAATTATCTATTCAGTGCTGATCAATGGTAATAATTGTTTTGTACCAATCACTTTTAAAAGTTGCTAATTACTTTGAAGGGCATGCACACCAGTCATTTTTTGGAAGTACTAACTCATTCACCTTGGAATAAAAAAGAAATATCATTGTTAAAATTTGCACAGTCTTGCAAAAGTAAAATTTATATTCAATTGTTGACACAATATTGAATATCATTGGTACAAGAACATGTATAAAAAGTCCAAGAAGCCACACATTGCTAAAGAAGTACCACAGTGAGTGCAGTAGAAGTTCTGTCATAAGGGGGAGTTCCTTATTCCAATAAGGCATAAGGTTAGATCTTATTAGATAAGTCAGGTCTTGTGAAACTCAACAATTAATACTGTGGATTACCTCCCTGAATGACTTCTCAAGAAGAGATGCTACCTTATTGTCAAGTGTTTAATCCCTTAAAATGTATAAATATGCGAAATAGAACTATCATCATACAAATTCCCAAATGACCAAAACACTTCCTCATACAGCTTTTTGGGCTTTGCACAGTTAAAGATAAACAGGAAAACCTTAAGTCAAGTTTTGAAATTTTAAACTTTTTTTTTTCTGTATCGTTTGACTCCTTTTTCTACTCTTTTGCTTCCCATATCAACTATTTAGGCTTTAAGTTCATTTGCCTCTCTCTACTCCCCCTAGTCCCTTCACCTGTCCTATATAACAAAACAAAGACCTTGTTATGCTTTTTTTCACTTGATGATTGCCTGATTGCACTTTAATGTGGGTGAATTTCAATAGTGTGTTCCTCCCATATGTCTCCCATGCTGTTCTACTCAGGTGCTGCACCTGCATATTGCAGAAGCACCTTCAAAGAATTCTTTATTAAAATTTATTTTTGTTTTCACTACATTTTATTGATATATTTTGTTTTTGCATTGCCTAAATTTTCTCTTGTTTCCACTTCCTTCTCCTGGAGAAGCATTTCTTATAACAAAGAATTTTAAAAAAGGAAATAAAGAGAAAAAGATTCAGCAAGATCAACCAATACATTAAAAAATATGATATTATATGCAGTGTTTCACATTGATGAATCTCCCACTTTTATAAAGGAATGGGAAGGAAGTGTCCTTTTACATTTCTTCTTTGGAGCCTAGATTGTTCTCAAAATGGAGAGAGAAGACAGGGTCTAGCTAATATGGCATCAAGCTAAACTGAAGAGGAATGAAATTCAAAGAGAAGTAGAATATTTTTTGGAAGCCTTTGCAGATTGTACTCTGAATGAGAGGAATTAGGTAACCAGAGCTAGAAAGTACGCAGTTATAGGGCAGGGAAGTCACCAAGTATAGAAAAGCGTGGAGTTTACTCTGAGAACAAGCTTGTCTCTTTGTTTGATATCTTGGGGATCTAGGCCTAGTAGTAGTATTGTTAGATCAAAAGGTACGTACAGTTTAGTAACTGGGGTCATAGTTGCTTTCCAGAATGACTGTAGCAATTCACAGCTCAACCAATGATGCACTAATTGTTTTTCCATGGCCCCTCCCAAATCTTTCATTTTCCTTTTTTGTCAACTTTGTCACTATGATGAATATAAAGTAGAACTATTTAATTGCTTTAATTTATGTTTCTCTAATTATTATTATTAGGTATTTGTTATTATTACTAGTTAAGTAATTATTATTATTAGTTATTTGGAGAACTGTTTCATATGGCTATTAATAGTCTGAATTTCTTTCTTTGAAAACCATTCATATCTTTCAGCCATTTGTCAATTGATTCTTATTTCCTTTCCATTCTTATAAATCTTAAACAGTTTCCTTTATATCCTGGAAACAAAACCTTTTTTAACACTATCTTCAAAGATTTCTGTCTTCTCTCCTTCCTTGCTTACCCCCTGTTTGTCTCAGTTTCTTCATTTGCAAAATGGAAATAATAATAGTATCTACTTCCCAGGATTATTGTGAAGATCAAATGACTTAATAATTGTAAAATGTTTAGCAAAGTTCCTGGAACATAGTATTATATAAATATTAGTTTTCCTCTTCCTCCTCCTCCTTTCAATAATTAATTTAGGAATTTAGAATACAATCTATTATTAGAAAAATATTTTGAATGCTTGATCGTTACTTTTTATCAACCCAATATTTCTAATAGACGTGCTAATTAAAACTTTGGCAAACTAATGTATAAATGAAAATGTTATA
Source organism: Petaurus breviceps papuanus (assembly GCF_028583685.1). Taxonomy (NCBI): domain Eukaryota; kingdom Metazoa; phylum Chordata; class Mammalia; order Diprotodontia; family Petauridae; genus Petaurus; species Petaurus breviceps. Next base: position 5,371,231 of record NW_027187317.1, on the reverse strand, counting down.
AATGAAAAGTCATGATTATATTGGATATACATTCCAATCCATGTTTATTTTAATTTTGATTCAATATGATAAATATTTGGGCATGATTATTTTCCCTACAATATTGAATGTAATAAAATATTTATTTTTCTATAAACAGATTCAGAAGCGGTGGCGAGGATATAGGATCCGGAAGTACTGCTTTAATTACTATTACTTGAAGGAATATCTGAGAGCTATTTCTGACACCAATCAAGCAATCAGGTGATAAAAAACAATAGTAAAATGGTGAATCCTTATCTCAAAACAAATGATAATAATAATTTCAATTTAGGGGCAGAGAGGTGGTACAATGGAAAGAGTACAGGTCTGTAGTCTGGAAGATCAGAGTTCAAATCTGGCCTCAGACACTTACTGAGTGAGACTCTGCAAGTCGCTTAACCCTATTTGCTTCAGTTCCTTATCTGTAAAATTAACTGGAGAAAGAGATGGCAAACAACTCCAATATGTTTGCCAAGACAACCCCAAATGGGGTCACAAAGAGCTGGACATGACTGAAACAACTTAACAGCAACAAAAATTTCACTTTGTCCTGCCAAGTTTCCTATCTATTACCTATATAGAAATTTCAAAAATACTAAATGTGATTTATTTTGCTCTCGAAAAATTGCTCAATGAAGATTTCAGAATGTTTTTACATATCTTACATGTACATGTATTGTCTGATTACATCATCAGCCTAAAGATAAAATTAACATTAACATCATTAACATTCCGTTAACATATAATCTGATGCTAGCTTATATGATGTATTGTTTTAAAAAGAATTTGGTTGATAGGTATGAGATGTATTTTTTAAAGTAAGGGTCCTTGTCCTGCAATCTTTGAGTCTTCTTTGGAGAAGGGCAGGTCAGATTCCCAAGATATCTCTTCATGTCACCTATGAACCACATTTAGACAACCCACGTGGAAATATATATCTTATACAAACACAATCTTACATGTACATATAAACACAATAAATGTATGCACATATATACACATCTGACATGTATGTATATATATGTACACATACACTTATATGAATCTTACTATAACACTATTGACTAGAAAGTGGAATTCTGTCAATGACAGGTCCATCTTGTACCCCATATTGAAATTTAGTTAACTAAAGGTATAGAAAGACCTCATTTTAGTTATGGAGCTAGAAATAAAATCTCTAAATCTCTTCTTTTTTTTGGCCCAGTGAATTTTTAAGACAACCAACTCATTCAACATCTAGTTAGTATTTATTTATATGGATACAAAGGGGAAAGGGAAGAGAATAAATATATATTAATGCTAAGTGCCCTCTGTGTGCCAAGCTCTATATTAAGCACTTTAAAAATATTATCTCATTAGAGATATGAATCCAAAATTGGCTATAAATGACTTATAATTTAGTATAAGGAAAATTTAGAATACTTAGTTTAGGTATCAACACAGTCATTTCAAAATCCCTAAGAGAACCAATTTTACTCCTCACAGATAGTTAATAATAAACACAATCAGCTTTCTTGTAATTTTTTTTTAAGTGAGTCTCAACTTAGATCACAAGTTTTAATATTATTAGGATTTGGAGATTTCAGTGGCCTACGAGGTTAATATAAATTACTAAGGTAACATGACTGCCAAAAAATATGACTGCAATTTTAGGCTATAACAAGGGAACTGAGAGTTCCACTGTATTTTTTTCCTTGTTGCAGCACAACTAGAACATTGTGTTAAGCTCTGAGTATCACATTTTCATAAGAACATTGATAGTTTGGAGAGACTCTAGTATGCTCCTCTAGGAAACTGAAAAACCTAAGTTCATTCCATAAAAGTATCATTTAAAGGAACTAGATGTTTAGCTGGCAAAAAAAATAGGTTTAGAAGAGGATATTATAAGCTACATATACACATATGAGAAAAGGGATTAGATTTGTTCTGTATGACTCCAGAAAACAGAATTAGGAGCAATGGATGAAAGTTGCTGAACAACAAATCTGAATTTGACATAAGAAAAAAATTATGTAACAATTAGAACTATTAAAAGGTAGAATTGTCTGGCTTTGGAGGTAATGAATTTCTCCTCACTCTGAATTCAGCCAAAAAGTGAATGACTGACTCTTTAACTCAGGATGATTCTAGATAGTCTTTGAGATTCCTTCAAAGTCTGAGATTCTGTGTCTCTGTGACTTTGTGGTTTAGTTACTGAACTATGAAAGGGACCTCATTATGATACACTTACCTATAGAGTAAATAGCACCTATACCTAGGACAGTCTTACAGTGAGAAGGCTGCATTTCATTTTGCCAACTATCATGTAACTGCCAAAAAGAGAACATCTTAGTTGCTATCAACTTGATATGCTAGTACTTTTAATTTGTGTTTACTAAAAATTCAGTTTAATTACATAAATTAGGTGATTTTAATTATTTGCTTATCTAAGAAACTGTTTCCTCCTTCTAATTCGTTAGTTCAGATAACATGAACATATAGATAGCTCTTCATGTCTGTTTTTATTATCTTCATCAGTTATATCTTGTTCAGTATGGAACTGACTTCAAGGCACCATGTTATGGTGTTTAATTTTTAGTTCCCCCCTCCATAATATAAGGGAATGGTTATTTTTTGTCCTATTTGTATTCTAACTGTACCTCCAACTGAGGTTAGACTATAACCCAAGTATTTATCCTAGACTTTGTTCTCTTCCCCCACCCCCTACTCTCACACCCTCTTACTTGGTGACCATATAAGCTCCCATGGGTTAAATTAGTATCGCTATGCAAAAGAATTCCAGACCTATATTCAGTACTCATCTCTCTCCTGAGTTTCAAGCTCACCAATTGCCTATTATAAACTGGATGCCACTAAAGCATCTCAAAATCAACATGTCCAAAACAAAACTCATAATCTTTCCTCTCAAAGCTTTCCTCCACCCAAAATTCTCCTGTTACTACTACACCACCATCCGCCTAGTTACTCAGGCCTGTGACTTCATTCTCACACACTACACATCCATTACACTCCCAGATATCATTATAACATCTCTCTTACTTATAATCATCTCCCTATTCACACAGCCACCACTACTGTATAGGCTCTCAGCAACCTCTTGTCTGAATTACTGCAATAACTTTCTTTTTTTTTTGGAGGGCAATTGGGGTTAATTAACTTGCCCAAGGTCAGATGGTTAGGTGTGTGTCTGTTGGGGGGAGGGGCAATTTCTGAGGCTGGATCCGAACTCAGGTCCTCCTGACTCCAGGGCTGGCACTCTACTCACTACGCCACCTAGCTGCCCCAACTGCAATAATGTTCTTCACCCCAATTTTTTCCCACCCCCCAACTCATATTCCAATTTGCGACCAAGGTGATTTTTCCAAAGCATTGGATGTCATCCCCTCTGATCAATGAGCTCCAGTGGCTCCCCATTACCTCCAGGAGCAAATACAAAATTCTCTATTTGCATTTAAAACTCTCCATAACTCAGACACTTCCTACCTCTCCAATCTTTTTTTCTACCTCATTCCTTTCCATGTATTCTGTGATTCAGCTAAAAAAGCAAGCTTGCTGTTCCTTGAGCATAATACTTCATTTCCCAGTCCCCCTTTTCCCTGACTTCCCCCCATGCCTGGAAGCCCCCTCACCTTTGCATTGGAGTTTCCCTGGCTTCCTTTAATCTTTCAGTTCAAACCCCATCTATGTCAGAAGCTTTCCCCAGTGCCCTCAGCTCTTGCTGCTGCCTTCACTTTCAGAATACTTTACTGTGTATAGATTCCATGTATGCCTAGTTCTTGACATATGATCTTCCTCAGGGGAAGAGACTGACTTTTGCCTTTCTTTATACCTCCAGTGCTTGGCACATAGTAAGAACTTAATATATTCTGACTTACTTCTCTGTTTCTGTTGAGAGTATTATCATCTTTCCACGAACCTGGTGAGCAAATTTGATGTGATCACCGATTCCTCAGTCTCATCACACATAATAAGTTGCCAAATCTTGCCTCTGTTTCCTTCCCTCCCCCACATATAGTCACCACCCTAGTTCAGGTCCTCATCATCTCATACTTGGACTATTACAAAAGCATCCTTGTTGACTTCAAATCTTTTTCACTACAATGCATCCACCACATAGGTTCTAGTGTGATTTTCCTAAAGGTCTGGTCTGACCATATCAATCGCTAGTTCAGAGAACTGAGGAACAAATATAAACTTTACTGTTTGACGTTCAAAACCCTTCTGAGACTATCCCTAACCTGTATGTCCATTTATATGACACATTGCTCCCCTCCATATTTCACACTTTCTTCACCATGGTCCTCCAATTGTATCTTTGGTTTCCCCATGCCTGGAATTACTCTCTCCTTATCTTTTTCTCTCAGAATTCCTAGTCTCCTTTGAGACTCAGGTCAAGCATCACTTTTCACCTGAGGTCTTTTATGATTCTCCTAGCTTCTAGTGCCTTCCCCACAAAACCTGTTTTATATCTATCTTGTATACACACTCTTTCTGGATCCTCCCTCAAACCTGTACTCACAATGGAAAGTTCAAGTGTTCTCTGAGGGTAGCTACTTCTAAAATTGTATCTCAGGAGTGTTTCCCATGAACAGTTCTCCAACAGATTCCGTTAGCTTTTAACAAAAGTTTTTATTCCAATGGCATAGCAAAAACAGTAATTACAAGGGGTGGCTACATAGCGCAGTGAGTAAAGCGCTGGCCCTGGAGTCAGAAGGACCTGAGTTAGGTTCTGGCCTCAGACACTTAACACCCACACAAAAAAACTAGCCTTGTAACCTTGGGCAAGTTACTTAACCCTAATTGCCCTCCAAAAGGTAAAAAAAAACCAAACCCAGTAATTACAAACTGCCTTCCTGTCTAACTCAGGGCATATGTTCCCACAAATACATCCCATGCCCATAGGGAGAGTAAGCACAGACTCTTGCAGTGGAGCACATGTATAAGGATTACACACTTGTCCTCAATATCTTTCCTCTTTTATTAAGTCCTCAGTAAGTATATTAGTGGATATTTCTTCTGGATGATTAACTCAGTGGGTCTTCCCCTTCACAAAGTATGGCATCTCTCCTGGACAGGTAGTCTACCTGCAAAACTTAACTGGAGTATTGCTGTGTCTTTGTTCAGAAGCTTGCCATTTTCCAGGGATAAGGTGACCAGAATTTTCACTTTTTTCTTTTTAACAATTCTTCTTAGTTCTCAGTCAGAGATCTTACCCTAACTTATGGTAAACATACAGCACATTTTCCAAGTCTTCATCTTTGCAGGGTAGGCTATAACCAGGCAATGGCCATTTGCCCAGTATTTATTAACTAGCTCTGAGATTAAGGGTTTCCAATTTTTTTAAGCTGTAAGTTTCTCTTACTGGTCTATGGTCCGTGTAAATGAAAAAGGGCAAAGGTCACCTGGGGGCAAGTTCATTGTCTTTTCTAGTATTTTCACACATAAATGAACTGCTCAAAGTAGTCCATCCCTTATAAGATACAAATGAGCTTATTTAGAGTAAGCATGAAAAAGTATTCACTCATGAGAAAAATCCCATCCTCTACTAGATGTAGATGCATTCTGAATGGGTCCTGCCCTTATAGGTAATTGTTCTTCTTACTTGCCTCTTATATCCTATAAATTTGCTGAAGTCTGAAAGGGGCATACTCTTACATGTACATTTTTGTCTCCTCTGATGTTATATTAGCTCCATAACGACAGGTACTATTTCATTTTTCTCTTTGTATTTTCAGGGCCCAAGAGCTTCACAAATGCTTCTTCTTGTTGTTATTGATTGGTTATTGCTCAACCTTTCATATCAGGTCAGATCTGTTGTTTATGCCGCTTGGTTTTATTTGTCCATAAAGGAAATTACTTTAAAAACTGGAAGCAATTTTAAAAACTGTAAGCATAATTAAGACATTATAAAATGAACTATTTGGAAGTGCTTTCCAGAGGTCACTTAACCCAGCCACTTTCCTTTGGACAAATACAAGTAATTTTCAGGGAAAATGGGCTAAATTAGAGTTTTCTCCACTCAAATTCATATAGAATGCCATTTTGTGGCATGTCTCAAAGGGCATGCCTGCAGAACAGAAGTTTTAAGTGACCCTACCAAGTGGAAATGTTTTGTTTTGAATTTTTAGCCAGAGGTTGATTCTGTTTCTTATCAAAGGACAAATTTGGCTAAGTTTGGGGAAGCTTATGAGTAAAAGTTTGGTGATCATGTGGTAAATATTTTTGTCCACTATGACTCTTGAAACCACATCCTATCATGTGGAGGGGTTATAATCTATGTTGGTGGAAAAAAGGTAATAGTCCTGGTAAAACTGTAGCTCTTTGAAAGTATTTAAGTATGCTGTTGTTGTTGTTCAGGAGTTTTAGTCATGTTAAACTCTTCATTTGAAGTTTTCTTGGAAAAAAAATACTGGAGTAGTTTGCCATTTTCTTCTCCAGATCATTTTATAGATGAGGAAAATGAGACAAACTTTGTAAAATGACTTGCCTAGGAACTTGCCCTAGGAAATGACTGAGGTCAGGTTGAATCAAGGTCTTTCTGACTTTGGGCCCACATTCTATTCACTGCACCACTAAGCTGCCCTATTTAAGTACATTACATGAGGTTATTCAAGTTTTGCAAGCCTCCATTGACCTTGGACTTAAACTTTGTATGGTTAATAGCCATAGTTCATCTACCCTATAGTTAATAGTATAGTAAATTATGCAACATATTTCTGAGAAGATATTTTCTTAACAAGACTGGGCCTCTTACAAAGATAAATTGGTTTGATTAATTTAAAGGCTGAGTGTGCACTTGGTAGACATGTACACTGATAACCTCTAGCCTGATATGCAAAAATTGCCCCAGGTTATGAACAAGAAAATGATGATATGAAATTAAAAATTAGGTACAGAGTTACAGATAGGTCACATTAATAAAATATTATTACCTTGGAGTACAGAGAAAACTAACTTTTTTTTTTTTACTTTTGAAGGAAGTTCAAACTGAATATAACATTACTTTCATGTTTAAAGAAGTATAGTTGTTGATTGTTAATAACTCCTAATGATAACTGTGCTTTGAAGTTGTTACTAATAAAAGTCGGTTGAACGCATTAATTTTCTAATAGAGTTTAGATAATTAAATATTCTGGACATTGCACTTTACCTCAATTTTTATGCATCATAGTAGTTTTAAATTTTATAATGATCTTGACAGAATTAATTGCCATATTTAAAAGTATTCTTGTTGGATAATCCATCTGACCATGTATTTCCATTGTCAAATACTTTCTGAGGCCCCCTTTTGGTTCTAGGATAAATACAAATTCCTCAATCTGGCATTTAAGGTCCTCCAAATCTTTTTCCCGTTTAACTACTATCTAAACTTATTTCATTTTTCTTTCTATTCCATACACTCTACATTGTAGCTAAATTATTGCCCAAATTAGAAATATAATCTCCTTCTTCCATGCTTTGAGAGAGAATGGCATAATAGAGAGATTTCTGGGCCTGAAATCATCCAAGTCTTGCCTAAAGACTTCTAATGATGGGAAACTCATGACTTTCCCAGGTAGTTGATTCTACTTTGGGCCAGTTCTAATTGCTGGGAAGTTTTTCTTAACATAAGTTAAAATGACCCTTTTTGAACCTTTAGCTTCTGATTCTACCCCTTATGGCCAAAAAGAATAAATCCATTCATTCTGCCACATGATAACTTCTCTAATACTTGAAAACTATCTATTATGTTACAGCTATTATGCCCCTGTGACTTTCTGGACATCAATACCATTCCCTTCATTTGGGTACCTTTCCTCTCCCTCTATTCTCAATTCTCCACCCTTCCTACTTTTTCAGTTTTCTTTTGTGTGTTGTCTTCTCCTGTTAAAAAGTACATTCTTCAAGGGAAAGATTTTCATTTTTGACTTGTATTTGTGTCCCCAGTGTTTAGCATAATGTCTGATGCATAGAAAATGCTTAGTAAATACTTTTTGCTTATTATGTTGCAAAGATTTTACTTAAAATTTTTGTATCAATGATCATTAGTGAAATGAGTCTATAGATATCTTTCACTACTTTATCTTTCCCTGGTTTGGTGTCAAGGCCATGCATGCCTCATAGAAGCAGTTTGGTAGTGTCATTTATTTCTATTTTTGAGAACTTTTTTTAGCATTGATATTAAATGTTTGACAGGTCCTTTGTAAGTCCATCAGCAATTCATTTATGACTTTTTAGTTTTTGTTGCTGAGATTGAATTATTTAATAATGATTTTTTTTGTTTTATTAGTTTGGTTATTTTATATTTTTGTTCATAATCATCAACTATGAACTCTTAATTTTGTTGGTAAATAATTATGTAGAATTGCTGCATAATATGTTAATTCTTTTAAAATCTTCTCTCATTGTGAATTCACTTTGTTCATTTTGTACTTAGGTAACTTTTCCATTTGTTTCTTAGGTTTCATAGGTTTTTCAACCCATTGTTCTTCATCTTATATTCTAGATTTTCACATTTTTTTAAGACAATGAGAAAACAAACAAAAAGTTTTTTTTCCTTATTTTTTCCTTATTTCCTTTTTTTCCGCCTTACATTCCTGGCTTTGTATGGCCCTGGCCACATGAAAACAAAGATTTCATTTCTTAGTCTTTCATTGCTATCTGAAAGTATTTGACTTTCATCTGTTTGGTCAATTTGCACATTGAACCATCGGACTGATGTATGGATTTTATTTAAGAAAATATTTGAATTCTTCCATTTATCTGAATGCTTAGTTACTTTCTTTAATTTAAGCTCTGCTTTTTGGTAGGTTATTATAAATTATTTTTTTCTCTGAAAACTTTCATATTTATTTTTCCCCTTTGGTTTCTTGTACACACAAACTATCCCTGAATTATTCTGATTGGTTCACCTTGAAGTATGAAGCCTTCCCTATCTTTCCCACCCCTGCCTGCAAAATTTGTTCCATGAGGTTGTAGTTCCGAGGTTTAACTATGAAGTTTCATGGTAAATATACAGTTTCCTAGTATTGATCTTCTCCTGATTATCTTGCTTTATATTCAATTGTATGCTTCCAGTATTTTCTAGGCAGTTTTTCTTTAGAAGTTCTTGTTTGCAATTTTTTCATGAGTGTTTTAGGAAGATCTTTAACCTTAGGTTACTATCTCTGAGTATCCTATCCTTAAGTTCAGCAGTCTTGCTTTATAGAGCTTTCATATGTTTTTTTTTTTTTTTAGGGCAATTGGGGTTAAGTAACTTGCCCAAGGTCACACGACTAGTTTTTGTGTTAAGTGTCTGAGGCCGCATTTGAACTCAGGTCCTCCTGACTCCAGGGCCGGTGCTCTACTCACTGTGCCACCTAGCCGCCCCTTTCATATGCTTTTCTAATCTTACTTTTCGCCCATTTTTTTCCTTCTATGAATTTTTGTGTTGTAATCCTAGCATTTCTTTTTTTTTTTTTTTAAAGAATCTGCTGTTATAATATACTTTGAGATCTTGCAATACTGTGCCCCCTTTATTAGTTTCCTTTTTGCCCACTATTTTCCTTGAGATTCAAGAATTTTATTTTTCTAAATAAAATTTGTTTATTGGTCCTGATATACAAACTAGAGACATACAAAGTAGGGAAAAATAACTATACACTAAATTTATCAATGAAAATTTATATAACAAGTTTAATAAAATTATTGCAAGGAACATCTATCTATCTATATATATGACTATGCTCTAGATTTTTTAGTTTCTTGTTAGACTTGTTAATTGTCCCCTGTAGATTTATAATTTTTGTCCTTATTTCTTTGATAGTTTTATCCTTAGTAGCTCTTCAGAAACATTCTGGAGGTTCTCCATTGTTATTCCAGAGGGACTTGAAAAATCTGGTGTAATAACTTCGTATTTTTCAGGGGATTTTCATGACCTTTTCCTTAAAATGTTTATTCTTTCTCCTCAAACATCTTTTTGTCTTTCTATATCAATCTCTTTCCTGATTTTTCTGTGGTGTCATTATTGTAAATGTGCTTTTATCCCCTTATCCTTTTCCTCCTGAGAATCTAGTGCTAAATGCCTACTCTATTACCTCAGCCCTTGTTACCTATTCTATAATATCTTCATCATTAGCTGAATATGGTATGTTGCTGTCCATCAAGGAATGAGTCTAGGACACTATGGCAGGAAGACTAAGAACCCACTGTTGATTGACCTGTTCTTCAGCTATACCAGTCCTTCTCTTCTGGACCCCACTCCCTTCTCTGACACTGACATTTCTCAGTCTCTAGAATGCCTTATGGGGACTGATCAGGAAAGGAATTGGTGGGAGACTCCTGAGAGAAACCTTTACAATTGGCCAATGGGTTCTTCCCTCCTTTGTCTTCTTTTTTGTTGTTGTTTTTTGCTTTTTAGAGGGGGAAGGCAGGGCAATTGGGGTTAAGTGACTTGTCCAAGGTCACATGGCTAGTAAGAGTTAAGTGTCTGAGGCCGGATTTTAATTCAGGTCCTCCTGATTCCAGGACTGGTGCTCTATTCACTGTACCACCTAGCCACCCCACCTCCTTTTTTTCTAAGACCCCTTGTATTGATATTTTCCTTTGGTGTCATATTAGTCATTTATAAGCAGGGTTTTGCTTCTGAACTTCAAAAATCTTGTACCCTGGACTCTTCTCTACAATTGTCCCTTTTCCTTCTCCCTGAGCCCATTGGGCTAGTCTAATTAATTAGCCTCTTCCTATTTAGGGGGAAGGGAATCCAACATAGGACAGTGCCAAGAGATTAGCTACAATACTCATTACATATAACTTCAGTAGTCACCCAGGATACAGAGCTTCCTGGGTTTGCATGACCATAGACTTTAGGAAAGGTAGAACTGTGAATAGGAGTGACAGAAGAGATAGAACCCTGACTTGTCTTGTGGCCAGAGTTTACCTGGGATACCCCAAGTTATTAACTCCAGAAGTTTGTGCTTCAGCAGCTATGATGACTGCAAGCTGTGGATAGAAGGAGGAGAATTGGGGGCCAGGAGCACCATAAACAAAAGGCTAGTGAATTGGTCTTCAGTTATTTATTTATTTTGGGAGGTAAAATTACTTTGTGCCAAGTTCTTCTACATTTTCTACCCCCTTCCCCCTGATATTAAAATATACTGTAAGTTCCATGAAGGCAGACGGTATGGTTTATTCTTCTTTGTATTCCCTGTTATGGCTGTGCACAAGGATTACATAGAGCATTTAATGTTCAATATTTATTGAAGAAAATCATGAATAAATTCTACCCAGTGGCCTTAAATCTTCTTAGTTTTTTTTAATTCAAGATATTCTTTGGAGGGGCGGCCAGGTGGCTCAGTGAGTAAGAGCACCGGCTCCAGTGTCCGGATGACCCGGGGATCAAATCTGGGCTCAGATACTTAGGCACCACACCCGGAAATAACTGGCTGTGTAACCTTGAGCAAGTTACTTAACCCCCATTGCTTTTAAAAAAAAGATATTCTTTGGGGCTGCTAGGTGGCACAGTGAGTAAGAGCGCCGACCCTGGAGTTGGGAGGACCCGGGATTGGTTCTGGCCTCAGATACTTAACACCCACACAAAAAAACTGGCCATGTAACCTTGGGCAAGTTACTGAACCACAATTGCTTAAAAAATATATTCTACCAATAGTTTTCAAACACCACAGTTTCTACTAACAATATAGGTTAAAAAAAATCTAAGGCTAAAACCTAAAAACAGTTCTGCTAATGTTAATATATTCTTTTACTATGTATATTGGTTCCCATGGTCTTCAGGTAATAAAAGAGTGAATTAATTTCTTTTTACAATATTTTAAAGAAATAGTTTCATTCTTTTAATTTGAAGAATATGTTAAACATGTTCAGAATTCTTATGGCAAATATGTAAAAGTTATGTTGGTTGGCAAAATGGAAACATGAGAAGATGTATCAAAAGCAATTAACATGGGCTATAACTCCCTATGATAGAGTGGCATTAGCATTTTATTTTATGTGAGGCAGTTTTCAATCCTTGGTAAGCAAATGGACATCCATTCTCATGAATGAGCTTGCTGGCGCTATTATATCATAAGAATTTACACAGAATGTCAATTGCCAACTGCATGATTCAATTTTGATTCTTTGACTAAAGCTAGCTACATGTTGTGGCATTTAAACCATGGGTCAATTCCTTTTCTCCATGTAATTAGAAAGTGAGCTGAGAATGGAACATACTAATCAATCTGAGAATGATAACTAATATGATACAGGACAGAATGAAGATTTTAAATGACCTCAACAAGCTGGAATGGTAGGCCAAAACTAGCATGATGCACATTGTGCCCGAGGTTTCCTGATTTCTAATCTGGAACTCCTTCCGCTATACCATGCAGGTTTTTAGGGCCTAATCCTGTTTCTCGCTGCAGTACTTCCAAAGGTATTCTGGGTTATTACCATCCTTATAGAACAATAATCAACCCTGGGTCATCTTAATCATCTATCTTCTCCATTCCCTGCTCTAGAACTAGAGGAAATCATACCATCATACCAACTGGCACTACTAAAAATTCAAGTTATTTAATCTCATCTGGGTCCTCACTGACAGATAGGAAAACTTTCTTTTATAACTTGATTGACCCTTTATCTCACTCTCTTTAATGGCTGTTAGAGACTATTTAGAGGCTCTTCTAACCTTTAAATCCCCAATGTTAGAGGCTCTTTTAACCTTAAATCCCCAATGCTTCTCCTCTACCCTGCCCCATCTCCTTACCTCTTTACAAGTGGCACCCCTTACCACTCACAGTCCTTACCCCCTGCTGTACTGTAATGGTTATGGGATTTGAAGATCTTCCATGCCCCTTGAACTTGCTGACATGGCAGAAAGGGGTGGGGAAAGAGGAATCCAGAGCCAAGCTAGAGTCCAAGATCAAATATAAGCTAGGCTGTGATGCAAACTCCTTTTTTTGAGCCAGCCAAAATTTATGTTAAGGATACCTGCTGGGGACTGCCAGGGATGGGAACTGTGGGGAGCTGGAGCTGCTTGGAGAGAGCTGTGTGGATGCTGATCAGTGGCCATGAGTGAGGAGAGGAGGATCTTTGACTGAGGTAGCCTTCTATTTTGAAGGCTTGAGAATGTGGGTGTTTACTACATTAACTACATGTGCCAACTCCATAAATACTATAATGGCTTTGACTTTCTGGTTTTAGAACTCATTTTTCTTGTATTTGAATAAATGTTCTAGCTATATCCCCATGTAAATAACCTGTTACATTTTGTGATTAATAACCATATCAGCATATTTATAGTTACTGTAGGCATTGTGAATACTGCATTGTTGATAGATGTACTGAGAAAATAATGGTCATCTGCTGTTATTTTCTTTTTCTCCCCTACTCTATACCTTGAAATCCCTCTGCACTCTCACCCATCATGTCCTCCTTTACCCTTATCTTGAAAGAAGCTATGGCTTTTCTTCTTTCCAAGACCAATCCTTGCACCTATTCCTCAATCATATCCTTTATTGGATCTTTTAGGATTGTGCCTAATTAGGTAATTCTCTTTCTCTTCTTCAGTCTCTCCCCATTTACTGGGGCTTTCCCTGCTGCCTTGCTTAGGCATAATTCATTCCTAAAAACCATAACTTGGTCCTGCTATACTTTTAAACACTCATCATATATTTGTCTTCCCTTTCACTGCCAAACATCTGGAATAATCCGTTCATTGTCTCTACTTTCTCACCTCCTACTCATCTTTTAAACTCTTGTATTCTGGATTTTATCCCAATGCTAAACTATAACTCTCTCCATTCATTAATTCTATGGTTGCTTCAGCATAGAGATATACTAGAGATGATTATGTTTTGACACTGTAGTGAGATCTGGCCCCTAGATGTGTTTCTGATTAAATGTAATATAGTTACTCAATGAGTGAAGTAGACTGGACTTTTTGATGGAGCATAGAATAGTTATTAAGAAGTAGAATGCAAAGGAAATAATGGTACATGGATTAGGTTTCCAGCACTTGCAAATTGAAAGCATAATACCAGGTTGTAGTATAAATAACAGAGGACATCCAAATGCTAACATTTAGAACTGTTTCCATATTCAAACTTGAAAGAGATTAAGAATACCAGTGTATAAGAGAGTACCGAGATAAGATGATTTTGCATGTATAGGGAGTAACTTATAGGGCCAGGCAGAAGTTTACAACTGTCACCTGTCTGGCTGCCCAAAAAGGCTATATGCCCTAATTCTAATGAAATATCTTTACTGGGGAAGTCATCAAGGGCAAATCTTGATTAATGTAAATATTTAATTTACAATTTGAGTGGCAGTTAGGTGGTATAGTGAATAGAGCACTGACCCTGGAGTCAGGAGGACCTGAGTTCAAATCTGGCCTCAGACATTTAACACAAAACTAGCTGTGTGATCTTGGGCAATTATCTTAACCCCAATTGCCCTACCTTCCCCCCCTCCAAAAAGCAAAAAAAAATTACAATTCTAAGACCCAGTAATCTCCACACGTGGAAAAAAAATGCATGAGAAGTAAATTGCCAGATACCATGATGGCTGTTTATCACAATGTAGGCACATAGTAGACTCTTAATAAGTGCTTTTGTCTTACTGTTGACTGAATGTTATCTGTTGGCTTCAGGAGATAAATTCCTCTCATTTAAAGTCATAAAAAATGAACCAAATGCCAGTTATTGTGGTCATTGTAGAAGGGATATGTGGTCAGGTTTGGGTTAGAAAAGATGATCTCCAAATTTCTTCCAAATTGTAGATTTTATAACTATGGATAAGTGGTGACAAGTGTGAAGTACTTCAGAGTGTATAGGTGGTGGTTCATGTCATATAAATTAACAGAGAGGCTTTTGAAGTCATAGGATTATTATAACTTTGAAATGGGCTTAAGCCCAATAATCAGAGCTTACGACATAAGACAGCTAACTCATTCAATGAGTTGTGCAAAAACATGTGTTGGGCTTTCACTTTGCATAGAACATTTAATGTAGGTTCTGTCATTTAAATGCCTGGGTGCCCAATATAGATAAGGAAACATCTCTAAAAATGCTTTAAGTTCTGTGGGAGTAATTATTCTTAAAAACTATTATCAAACCCATTTTTTTTCACTAAGAGGTATATAAAATTATGTATGTAACTTATTAAGAAGACTATCACATTATGTCTAGGAATTATCTTTAAGTTGTGTTTTTATGTGGGATCCCCCTTAGGTAGGAGAAAATTAATAAAAATACAAGTATTGGGTTGGCTAGGTGGTGTAGTGAATAGAGCCCTGGCCCTGGAGTCAGGAGGACATGAGTTCAAATGTGGCCTCAGACACTTGATACACTTACTAGCCATGTGACTTTGGGCAAGTCACTTAACTCCAATTGCCCTCCAAAAAGGAAAAAAAAATACAAGTATGGATCTTTAGATGACTCATTTTTTTTTTCTAAAACGCCTGTCAAACTATCTAGGGGTTTTCATTGAAGTCACGACTATTACATCTTGTGATTTGTAACAGAGGAAAGGAAAGCCATGGATAGTTTGGTGTATATTCTAGATGTGAAGAGCAAAGATCTAAAAGAATTGAGAAAAAGATAGTGAATGCCATGAATGCCATGAATGAAAATTATACCTACGAAGACAGCCCAAGTAGATGGGAAGTTTGGAAAAGAGTTAGCAAGCTTGTCACGGAGGCATGATATAGTAATAATGCTTATTTCAGTTATCTGGATATTTGCTTATTGATTTCTGAGTCAAAATAAGAGTAGCTAATAATTATTTGACTTGCTTTAGTTATAATTATCTCCATTGTAGAAGAACCAACAAGGGTAATTTATGTTCTGGGTTTAGTCACTAAAAAGGAGATAGTGATTTTGGGGATGGAAATGATGAGAAACTTGAAAGGAAGTAATATTCTCTTTTTAGAATTTTTGATAATTGAAAAAGATGGGTATAGTCTAATATATAACCAAGATTTTAGGGAGGGCAGATTTCAAAGCATTCAGAGAAATCACAGATAGGCTCTCGTGGACTAAAATTCAATAGACATAGTGTCCAGGAAGGATGAAAATCTCTCAGTTACAAAAAATTATGAAGATGGAAAGAAAACCAATTTCAATGAGGAGGAAAAGAGGAAGTTTTTGCAGAGATCAACACACATGTGCAGGGAATTAAAAAAACTGGATTTTTAAGAGACAGCTACAGAAAACAGATCAAAGGCAAAAAAATGGAAGAGTATTTCAAAAGTATGACATTAACTTGGAGGAATAGTGTCAGGAATGCCAAAGCTCTGAATGAGCTCAGGAAACCTAAGGAAAACAAAAAAAAAATAGTTTTATTCTAAGAAAAGGGTTGAAGAGAGGGGGACGGCTACTGATCTGGATAGATTAAGTGTTAATATCCACAACTGGCAAAAAATGGAAGTGCTCAACATTTTTTTCCTTCTAAATTCTCTCCCAGGGAGAATGATTCTTGGAGTATGAATGCTTCCAAAATGGTGAATAGAGAATTGAAATCCAAGATAATTAGGAAGTTAGTAAGAGAGGCCCTAGATGCCCTCAATGAATTCAATTCACTCAGGCCTTCATGAACTACATCCTCAGGTATGGGGAAAAAATCCAGCAGATATCATTGCTGAGGCACTATCAGTGATCTTTGAAAGACATTAGAGAATTAAAGGGGTACCTTAGAATTGGAGAAGGCCAAAGGGTATAGTAATGTCCAACAACTTCCTGCAGATGGAATCTACAAACTACACATTGGTCCAGTGAGCTAATTATTGACATTTACTGACCAAATTTATAATATTTTTATTTTAAGGAGCTATTCTTGAAACTCAGGTTTAATTATGTCAATTTACTGATTTATAAATTCCAGTGACTCCCAATTGCTTTTAGGATCAAGTTCTAATTCCTTTGTTTGACATTTAAATCCCTTCACAACTTGGTTCCAACTTAACTTTCCGGTTTCATTACAGATTATTGTCTTTCTCCATACTCTGTGGTCTAGTCCAACTAGTATTCTTATAGCTCTTTCAGGTGGTGATCAGTGGACTCTTTCAATTTCTATTTTACCCTCTAGCTTCAGGATGTCTATTCAGTTTTCCTTGACACTTTCTTTAAATATGGTGTCTAGGCTCTTCCTTTGATCATGACTTTCAGATAATCCAAGAATAATTAAATTATATATTTTTATTCTACTTTCCAGGTCAGTTGTTTTTCCTGATATTTCATGTTGTCTTCTATTTTTTAAATTCTTTTGACTGATTTATTGTTTTGTACTGTCTTGTGGAGTCATTAGCTTCTACTTCCCCAATTAGAATTGGGCAATAATTAAGGAATTATTTTATCCAGAGAGATTTTGTACCTTTTTCCATTTGCCCAATTCTTCTTTTTAAAGATTAGTGAATGTCTGTCCTCTTTCTATTTGCTCAATTCTGTTTCCAAGGTGTTATTTTCTTTAGCATTTTTGTGCTTCTTTTATGAAATTGCTAATTGTCTTTTCATAATTTTCTTATTTATCTCTAGCTCCCTTCCAAAGTCAATTCAAGTATCATTGTCTTTTGTGATCCCTCCAACTATTAGCACTCACTCCTTCACCTAGCAAATTGCCTTATATTTATTTTTGTATATCCTTATATATTTACATATTATCTCTTTTGATAGAATATAAGCTCTTTGAGGGTAGAGATGATATTCCCCCTTTTCATCCCCAGCCCCTAGAACACTTCCTGGCACATGCTTATTGATTGATTGTTAGACAAGTTGAGACAAATTTGGATGAATTATAATGTAGTTGCACCTAAAGTCCTATAGTAGGGTAAAAAACTCAACCTCACAAGTACAAGATGCAGAAGATGAAGTTGTTTGGGGGAAAAGTGAGGATTTTAGTGAATCGTAATTGTAGTACTAGTAACTATTACAACACTTCAGGTGAAAGAGCTAATGTCATCTTAGGCTACTTTCAGAGAGACATAACAATCAGCACTAGGTCTATCATATCTGAACTACGTCTGAATTGTAGAGTGAAAACTCGAAGAAATCTCAAGGTCATCTAATCTAGTGCCTTCATTTTTATTTATTAACTTTTAGGTTTCAACATTATCCTTTCATTTTGTAATTAAAGCCAAACAGGTGATGCCTACAGCAGATCTGGGAGGAAAATTCTGATGCATTGGTGCCAGAGGAAGAGCTCTTGAGCAGTATGTTCAGGACTAAACATCGTGTTTTAGTCAGTCAGCCAATAAGCATTTATTAAGTATCTGCTGTGTACCAGGCATTGTGCTGAGTACTGAGGATTCAAAGAAAGGCAAAAGACAATCCCTGCTCTTCAGGAGCTCACAATCTAATGTGGGATACAAGTACAAACAACTATATATGAACAGGCTATAGGCAGGATTAAAAAAAATAATCAACAGGAAGAAGGCACAAGAATGGAGAGATTGGGAAAAGGCTTCTTTAGAAGATGAAATCTTACCTGGTACTTGAACCTGGGAAGGCAAGTAGCATGAATGAGGAGGAAGAACATTTCAGATACTTGAGACAGCCAGAGAAAATACATCTCTGCCCTAGAATGTAAAACTAGAGGCAATAGGTAGAATTTGCTGATTTAACCAGTTTATTACAAAAGACTTCCTAATAGCTTAAGCTATTAAAAATGAAATGCCTTTCATTGGGAGGCATTAGATTCCTTCTTACTGGAGGTCTTTCAGCCAAGGAGTATGTTGTGATATAAAGATAATTCCCATTTAATTATATTTTGTATACTATGAGATCCCTTCAAACTTTTAAGAATCTATTATTCAATGATATAAAGTTAAATAGATCATTTGGAGAATTAAGTGGAAGTCATGGGAAGAAACAGTAAAGATTTGTTTGGAAGGATTAAATGTACAATTCAAAAACATTTCAACTATCCTTCCTTCCTTCCTTCCTTCTTTCCTTCCTTCCTTCCTTCCTTCCTTCCTTCCTTCCTTCCTTCCTTCCTTCCTTCCTTCCTTCCTTCCACACAAAGTTCAAATTCAAGAAATAGGTTGGAAAAATGAGCAAATTAAAGAAAAAAAAACCTGTCCATAAAAAGCTATGTTGACAGGGAAGATCAAGACTCAAACTTAGAAGAAGACAATAAAGTCAAAACAACTACAAGCAAAGCCTTAAAAATAAGTTAATTGGACACTATGTGCACAACAAGAAATCCTGGAAGAGATTAAAAAAAAGGATTTCCAAGTCAGATAAGAGTAGTAGAGAAAAATGTAGAGAAAGACATGAAAACAAAGGAAGAAAATTAAGAAAAGACAATTAACAATTTCATAAAAGAAGCACAAAAATGCTAAAGAAAATAACACCTTGAAAACAGAATTGAGCAAATAGAAAGAGGACAGACATTCACTAATCTTTAAAAAGAAGAATTGGGCTAATGGAAAAAGGTACAAAATCTCTCTGGATAAAATAATTCCTTAATTAATTCCCAATTCTAATTGGGGAAGTAGAAGCTAATGACTCCATAAGACAGTATGAAACAATAAATCAAAGTCAAAATAATTTAAAAAATAGAAGACAACATGAAATATCAGGAAAAACAACTGACCTGTAAAGTAGAATAAAAATATATAATTTAATTATTTTTGGATTATCTGAAAGTCATGATCAAAGGAAGAGCCTAGACACCATATTTAAAGAAAGTGTCAAGGAAAACTGAATAGACATCCTGAAACTAGAGGGTAAAATAGAAATTGAAAGAGTCCACCAATCACCACCTGAAAGAGATCCCAAAATGAAAACACCCAGGAATATTATAACCAATTCTCAAAGAGAAAATACTTTAATCAGCCAGAAACAATCCATATACTATAGAGCCACAGTTAGGGTCACAGAGGATTGAACAGCTTCCACATTAAAGAAGTAGAGGACGGGGAATATGATATTCCAGAAGGCAAAAAGAGCTGGGATTTCAATCAAGAACAATCTACCCAGTAAAACTGAATATAATTTTTCCAGGGAAAAAATGGAAACTTAATTAAATAGAGGGCTTTCAAACATTATTGGTGAAAAGGTTAGAGCTGAATAAGAAATTTGACTTTCAAATACAATATTCAAGAGAAACATAAAAAGGTAAACATGAAAGAGAAATCATTAGGAAATCAAAAAAATCAAACGATTACATGGGATGAAACATGGGGATATGATACATGACTTTTCTAAGTACTTTATCATTCTCAGGGCAGTCAGAAAGATTCTACATAGAAATAGGGTGTGAGAAGGAGTTGATTATGTTGGGATCATATAAAAAATGATTGGTGAGGAGGGATCCCTTAGGATAAGGAGGCAGGGAGAAAGAGAATGGGGAAAATTATCTCACATAAAAGAGGTGCACAAGGAAAACCTTTTGTAGTGGAGGGGAAAATATTGGATGGAGGGGACCAACACTTGAACCTCACTCACATCTAACTTGGTTGACAGGTGGAATACACACATACACACACACATATGCACACACACACACTCATTTGTTAATAGAAATATATCTTACCCAACAGAGAAGAAGATGAAGGGAATAAGAGAAAGGGGCAGGGGGAGGGGTTATTAAAAGAATGGCAGGTAAAAGAACTCAATGGTCAGAAGCAACAGATTTTAAAGGAGGGACAGGATAAAAGATAGAGAAGAGGATAAACAGAAGAAAATACAATGTCAGAAAATGCACAGTTAGTAATCATAACTGTGAAAGTGAGTGGAATGATCCCAGCCACAAAATGGAAGTAGATAGCAAAATTAATTAGAAAAAAGACTCCAACAATATGTTGTTTACAAGAGAAACACTTGAAACAAATACACAGAGAAAGCTTAAAATATAAAAAAGCCTGAAACAGAATCTATTCTGCTTCAGCTAAGTTCAGAAGACAAGGGTAGCAATTATGATCTCAGACAAAGCAAAAGCAAAAAATAGGCCTAATTGAAAAGGATAAGCAAGGAAACTTCATTTTTGCAAAATAAATCATAGACAATGAAGTAATATCAATGTTAAAAAATATATACACCAAATGGCATAGTGTTCAAATTCTTAAAGGAAAAATTAAATGAACTACAAGAATAAATACAAAATAAAAGTCTACTAGTGGGAGACCTTAACTTTCCCCTCACAGAGCTAGATAAGTCCTACCATAAAATAAAGAAGAAAGAAGTCAAGGAGATGAATAGAATCTTTAAAAAATTAGATATGATAGACCTGGTCTCAGTTGTATGTGGCACTTTCACAAAAATTGGCTATGTTTTAGGGCAGGACCTTACAATCAAATGCAATAAACAGAAATATTGAAAGCATCCCTTCCTAGATCATAATGCAATAAAAATTATATTTAATAAATAGTTAGCAATAGAGAATAATAGTTCATTGGAGACTACATACTCTAACCTTAAGGAATGAGTGGGTCACATAACAAATCATAGAAACAATCAATTTTTCTTTAAAGAGAATGAAACAATGCGACATTACAAAATTTGTGAAATGCAGCCAAAATAGTACTTAATGGAAAATTTATACCTCTAAACGTGTACATCAGTAAAAGAGAGAAAAAGCAGATCAATGAAATGGGCATACAACTTAAAAAACAAAAAAAAATTTAAAAAACAAACACCAAAATTGAATTTCTGAAAATCAAATAAGGGTTTCAAAATATTGAAAGTTTAAAAAATCGATCTAATAAATAAGACTAGGAGCTGATTTTCATGGGGGGGGGACCTCAATACAATAAATAAACCATCAGTTAATTTGATTTTAAAAAAAGAAAGATGAAAACCAAATTGCTAATATGAGAAATTTAAAATGTGAATGCACTACCAATGAAAAATTAAAGCATTAGGAGTTATTTTGCCTGATTATATGCCAATAAAAGTGGCAATCTAAATTAAATGGATGAATATTTACAAAAATATAAATTGTTGACCTTAAAAGAGAAGGAAATAGAAAACCCTAACTTAGAAAAAGAAATTGAACAAGCTACCAGTGAACTCCCTAAGAAAAAGCTCCCAGAACAAGATGAGTTTACAAGAGAATTCTATCAAACATTTAAGGAACATTTATTTCCAATACTATGTGAACTATTTGAAATAAAAACAGGTAAAGAAGGAGTCCTATCACCTTCCTTTTATGACATAAATGTGATTTTGATAACTAAAAAAGGGAGAGCAAGAACAGAGGAAGAAAACCATAGACCAATTTCCTTAATGAATATCAATGCAAAAATTTTAAATAAATATTGGAAAGGAGATTGCAGCAACATATCTCCAAGGAATATGGGGTTGGTTCAGTAGTAGAAAGCTATCAGTATAATTGACCATATTAGTAATAAGAGTAATAAAAATCACATAATTATATCAAGAGATGCAAAAAAGCCTTTGACAAAATATAACACCCTGTAATATAATGACAGTAATATGATAATATAACCACTATTAAAAATGAGAAAGCATAGGAATCAGTGAAACCTTTCTTAAAATGATAAAGAGTATCTAACTAAAACCAAGAGCAAACACTATTAGTAATGAGGATGAACTTGAAGCCTTCCCAATAAGATCAGGAGTGAAACAAGGATGTCTATCATCACCACTATTATTCAATATTTTAGTGGCAGTTGGGCAGTACAATGAATAGAGTACTGGCCCTGGATTTAGGACAACCAGACCTCAAATCCAGCCTCAGACACTTGACTTTTACTAGCTGTGTGACTTTGGGCAAGTCGCTTAACCCCAAGTGTCTTGCCTTGCCCCTTCCTAAAAAAAAAATTGCACAAGAATTGCAAGCTATAACAACAAGACAAGAAAAACAAATCAAAGGAATACAAATAGGCAATAAAGAAACAAAACTATCACTCTTTACAGCTGATATGATTGTGTACTTAGAAAATCCTAGAGAACCAATTTTTTTTTGCTTTAAATATTATTCTATGTTTTCCCACAATTGCAAATCAAGAAAAAAAAATTTAGCATTCATTTTTACAATATTTTGAGTACCAAACTTTTTTCTCTCCCTTCCCCCTTTTTTCCCTCTTCTCTTCTCTTTGGAAAATAGTAGGCAGTTTGATATAGATTATACATATGCTATCATGTAAAACATGTTTCCATATGCATCATGGTTGTGGAAGAAGAAACAGATCAAAAGTTTAAAAAAAACTTGAGAAAGAAAAAAGTAAATTGGAAAAAATTTCTTCATTTTGCAGAGTCAATCAGTTCTTTATGTGGATATGGATAGTATTTTTGTATATGAGTCCTTTGTACTGGTCTTAGATCATTGTGTTTCTGAGAAAATCTGGCTTATTCATAGTTGATCATCACATGATGTTGCTCATATTGTGTACAGTGTTTCCCTGGTTCTGCTTATTGCACTTTGTATCAGTTTATACAAGACTTTCCAGGTTTTCCTTTACTCTGTGTGTGTCTGCTTCAAGTGTGTTTCTTTTTTTCTTAATAGCATTTTTTTTCACAATTACATGTAAAGATAGTTTTCAAATTCATATTTATAAGATTTTGAGTTCCAAATTTTTCCCTCCCTCCCCTGCCCACTCTCAAAGACAGCCTGTAATCTGATATAGACTATACATATATGGTCATACTAAACATATTTCGTGAAGTGTGTTTACTGTAAGCATCATATTGTAGGATAGTGGTTTTTCATTCATTCTGATACTGCTTCCATTTTATGGGAGAGATCATCCCATTCACATTCATCATTATGATTACTACCTGTGTATTTCCCTCCATCCTATTCTTCTTCCTGTTTATCCTCTCTTTCTTTTCACCCTTTTCCCACATCACCAGCATTCTGCTTCTGTTTGCTACCTCCCCTGATCTGCCCTCCCTTCTCTCTCTACCTTCCCCCCCCCCTTATTTAATCTCCTCCCCACCTACTTCCCTGTCAGGTAATATAGATTTCTATATTTATCTGATTGTGCATATTATTCCCTCTTTGAGCCAATACTGATGAGAGTAAGGTTCAAAAAATGCCCACCTCCTTCCTCACCTTCCCATTTTCCCCTCCACTGTAATAGCTCTTTCTTGCATCTTAATGTGAGATATTTAACCCCATTCCACCTGTCCCTTCTCATCATTTTACTACTCTTTCTCATCCCTTATTTTTCTTTTGTCATTCCCCCAAATATATCTCATACTCATACCCCTACTCTCTATCTATGTTTATTCCTTTTATCTATACTGTTAGTGATACAATCTTCCTGTGTAAACAACAACTCTATTGAATCTCTTCTGTTTTCTTTTCTCTTTTTGCCTGGTTTATGCTTCTCTTGATCTTGGAGGTCAAATTTGTAGTTTAGTTCTGGTCTTCTTATGAAGGTTTGAAAGCCTATTTCATTGAATGATAACTTTCCCCCTTGATGTATTATGCTTAATTTTTCTGGATAAGTGATTCTTGGTTGTAGTCCTAACTCCTTTGCCCTTTGTAATATCATGTCCCATAATCTCTTATCCTTTACTGTTGCAGCTGCCAAGTCCTGTGTGATCTCGATTGTGACTCCTGGGTATTTGAATTGTTTCTTTCTGTCTACTTGGAGTAATTTTTCTTTGACCTGATAGTTATGAAATGTGACTATAATGTTTCCTGAGGTTTTTATTTGGGGATATCTTTCCTGTAGTAATCAGTGGATTCTTTCAGTGCCTATTCTGCTGTTTGGTTCCAGGACATCAGGGCAGTTTTCCTAAGTAATTTCTTTTTATTTTTTTTGGAGGGGGGAAGGCAAGGCAATTGGGGTTAAATGACTTGTTTAAAGTCACACAGCTAGTAAGTGTGGCAAGTGTCTGAGGTCAGATTTGAACTCACATCCTCCTGACTTGAGGGAGTGAGTGCTCTATTCAATGTGCCACGTAGCTGCCCCTTCCTAGATAATTTCTTGTCCAGGTCCTCCTTTTGATTATGGCTTTCAGGTAGTTCAGTGATTGTCTCTCCTGAATCATTTTCCAGGTCATTTGCTTTTGCCATGAAGTATTTTATATTTTCTTCCCTTTTTTCATTCTATTGAATTTGTTTGATTGATTCTTGATATCTCACAAGGTCATTACCTTGCACTTTTCTAATTCTAACTTGTAAGGTATTGTTTTCCTCACTTATCTTTTGTATTTTCTTTTTCATTTGACCGACTGTAAAGGAGTTGTTTTCTTCAGTGGATTTTGGTATCTTTTTACTCATCTGGCCAATTCTACTTTTTAAGCAGTTTCCAAGTTGTTGAATTTTTTTTCCATAATTCTCTTGCATCACTCTCATTTCTTTTCCTCATTTTCTTCTACTTTTCTTATATGATTTTAAAGTTTCTTTTTCAGTTTTTCCATCAGTTAGAGAATAAATTTTAAAAACTAGTTGAAATAATTAACAACTTCAGCAAAGTTTCAGGATATAAAATAAGCACACATAAATCATCAGCACTTCTATATACTTCCAGCAAAACCCAGAAGCAAGAAATAGAAAGAGAAATCACATTTAAACTAACTGGAGACAGCATAAAATACTTGGGAGTAATACTTTCCACCCAAATAATGACAAATCTGAGCAATTGGAGAAATATTAATTACTCATGGGTAGGTGTTTATGACCAAACAAGAGATAGAGAGGATTACAGGAAGTAAAATAGATCATTTTGATTACATGAAATGAAGCATCTTTTGCCTAAACAAAACTAACATATCAAAATTTAGAAGGGAAGTAGGAAACTGGGAGGAAGTTCATGACAGCAAGTTACTCTGATAAAGGCCTCACATCTCAAATATATAGGGACTGAGCCAAATTGATAAAAATATAACATCTACTCTTTAGTTGATAAATGGTGAAAGTTTATGAATGGGCAATTTTAAGAAAAAGAAATCAAAGCGAAAGAGAAATCCCATTTAAAGTCACTGTAGACATTATAGAATATTTGGGAATCTACCTGCCAAAACAAACCCAGGACCTATATGAACACAATTACAAAACACTTTTCACACAAATAAAGTCAGATCTAACTAATTGGAAAAATATCAATTGCTCATGGCTGGGTCAAGCTAATATAATAAAAATTACGATGTTACCTAGATTAAATTACATGTTTACTGCCATACCAATCTACCAAAAATTACTTTATAGAGCTAGAAAAAATAGTAACAAAATTCATTTGAAAAAACAAAAGGTCCAGAATATCAAGGAAATTAATGAAAAGAAATGCTAGGGAAGGTGGCATAGCCATACCAGATATTAATCTGTGTTATAAAGCAGAAGTCATCAAAACTACTTAGTACTGGCTGAGGAATAGAGTAGTGTATCAATGGAATAGATTGGGTACACAAGACTCAGTAGTCAATGACTATAATAATCTACTGTTTGATAAACCCAAAGAACCCAGTTTGGGGGATAAGAACTCACTATTTGAAAAAACCTGTTGGGAAAACTGGAATAAATTAGGGCAGAAACTGGGCATAGACCATTATCTAACACTGTATACCAAAATCAAGTCTAAATGGGTGCATGATCTAGGTATAAAGTCTGATATTGTAAACAATCTGGGAAAGCAAGGAATAGTTTACCTGTAAGATTTATGGAGAGGGGAAGACTTTATGACTAAACAAGAATTAGAGATCATTATAAAATGCAAAATGGATAATTTTGATTACATTAAATTGAAAAGTTTCTGTACAAACAAAGCCAATGTTACCAAGATTAAGAGGGAAGTAGAAAACTGGGAAAGAATTTTTACAACCAATGTCTCTGATAAAGGCTTCATTTCTAAAATATTCAGAGAATTGAGTCAAATCTATAAGAATACAAGTCATTCCCCAGCCAATAAATGGTCAAAAAATATGAACAGGCAGTTTTCAGAGAAGGAAATTAAAGATATCAATAAGCATATGAAAAAATGCTCTAAATCACTAGTGATTAGAGAAATGCAAATCAAAACAATTCTGGGGTACCACATCTCACGTTCAGATGGGATAAGAAAACAAAACAGGAAAATGACAAATGCTGGAGAGGATGTGGACAAATTGGAACACTAATGCATTGTTGGTGGAGTTTGAACTGATTCAACCATTCTGGAGAGCAAACTGGAACTATGCCCAAAGGGCTAGAAATATTCATACCCTTTGACCCAGCAATACCACTTCTAGGGTTGTATGCCAAAGAGATAATAGAAGTGGGAGGAAAACACATATGTACAAAAATATTTATAGCAGCTCTTTTTGTGGCTGCAAAGAATTGGAAATTAAGAGGATGCCCATCAATTTGGGAATGGCTAAACAAGTTGTGATATATGAATATAATGGAATACTATTGGGCTATAAGAAATGAGACGCAGATGAACTTCATATTTTCCATGGAGAGGCTTATACAAACTTATGCTGAGTGAGAAGAGCAGAACCAGAAGAAATCTGTACACAATTACAGACACAATTACAACATATGTGTGACTACCAACTTTGATATACTGGACTCTTCTCAGCAATACGGGGTTATAAAACAACTCCAAAAGACTCATGATGGATAGAGATGTCTACATTCAGAGAAAGAACTAGAAAGAACAGAGTTTGAATGTAAATTGAAGGAAATTACCTGCTCTCTTGTTTGGTTTTGTTTCCTCTTTGCCATTGTTCATTCCATCCATTACAATCCTTTATAACCTGACAAATGTCTAATGTGGAAGTATTTGCAGATCCTATACTTGATTGCATGCTGCCATGGGGTAGGGGAGAGGAGAGGGAAACGGAGAAAATTTGAAACTCAAGGGATTGTGGAGCTGAATCTTGTAAACTAAAAGTAAACAAATTAATAAAGAGCAAAAAAAAAGAGATCAAAGCTATATTGTCACATGAAAAAAAATGCTGTTGATCACTACTGATTAGAGAAATGGAAATTATAACAATTCTGAAATAGTATCTCATACTGATCAGATTGGCTAGTATGACATAAAAGAAAAGTAAAAATTGCTAGAGGTGATGTGAAAAAATTTGGGGGCATTAATTTACTGCTGGTGGAATTCTGAACTAGACTAACCATTCTAAAGAACAATTTGAAAGTAATCCCCAAAGCCTACAAAACTGTGCATACCCTTTAGCCTAGAAATCCCACTAAATCTATATCCCAAAGAGATCAATGAAAAGGGAAAATGACCTATTTTTATAAAAATATTTATAACAGTTCTTTTTGTGGTGGCAAGAATTAGAAATTTAGGTGATGCCCATCAATTGGGGAATGGCTGAAGAAGTTTTAGGGTATGATTGTAATGGAATTCTGTTCTGTAAGAGATGTTGAGCAGGATGGTTTCAGAAAAACTGGGAAGATGAATGTGAACTGATGTAAAGTAAAATGAGCAGAATGAGGAGAACATTATATACAGTTAACAGCAATATTTTAAGGATGATCAACTGTGAAACACTTAGCTACTATGATGTAGACTATTATCCAAGACAATTCTTAAAAGACCCATGATGAAAAATGAAATCCACCTTCAGAAAGAGAACTGATAAACTCTGAATGCACTGTGAAGCATACTTTTTTCACTTTCTTTAAATTTATTGTTTTGTTTTGTTTGTGGTTTCTTTCACATTGTGGCCAGTATGGAAATATGTTTTGTGTAATTTCCCATGTATAATCATCAAATTGTTTGCCTTCTCCAAGTGAGGGAGGGGCAGAAGAGAGGGAAAGAATTTGGAACTCAAAAATTTTTTTAAATGAGCATCGATTTTTATATGTAATTGGGAAATAGTTAATACAATAAAAATAATTTTAAAAATAAACTTACAAATCCATGATCAAAATATGATGGTCATTTAGATTAATTTTGAAGGTAAATTTTCAACTACCTATTCTCAACATACATTCTTCGGAAATTAGCTTTTATCGTATTTAGTTTATTTTCTTTGATCAAACCCAAATTAACTTTGCAGTTTCTCAAGTTATCTGTAGTCCATCTTAACAGTAAAGAAGGAAGGAAATAAAAGGTGCAGTTTCATTCAGGTCTCACATATCATTGGCTGTCAGGTAGGCCTTGTTATGCTGTCCATCCTCATTTAACTATCCCACAAGATCTCTTAATGAAGTTAAGCCCCAAGTTCACTCCAATAATTCTGTGGCAAGAGTTTGTGCAATGTAACAATTCATCACTTGTCAGGAAGGCACTTTTAGTTTATACATTTAATAAGGGCATCCTCTAGCTTGGTTAATTAGAAGTGAACAGTTTGCATATTTACTAAATGCAGAGTGTCATTGCCACCACGGCCTATTGCCTACATGAATTATTTCTCTATCTGCAATAAACAGCTGGGTAATTATTACTGCCATAATCAGATAAATTCCCTCTGTAAGGCTTTTCTTACATGGCAATTCTTTGAACTCATCCAAAGCTGAAAAAAATTTATGAACTCCAGCAGCTAGGCCACTTTTTCATACTATAGTGTCCCTGTTCCCTATTTCAAGGACATGTGAAACATCATAAATATTGTGTAAATTAGGAGAATAAATATAATTACCTAAAGATTACATATTAATAAACTTAATTTTTAAAGTATAAGTTTCTGATTGCCACTGATTTAGTGATCACAATTTGATTTTCCCTGATTGTGCCCATCTGACACTATACATATTAAATAGTATTATAAGATTTAAAAAACCCTATACTAAACTTCAGTTTTTGAGGCCCAAAATGTCAGCATACATTCTAATGTTTTTCCATAAGCATGATTTTACTTAAGAGACTGAACTTTTGCAGATTTTATTTCTATGTTTTATATGAGACAAAATTTGACTTGACCATAATATTTTTAAAACTTACCATGGTTTCTTCACTTTTAAAAGATGCTGACTTTCATTTGTAAGTCATAATTTTATATGTTGTATAACCCTGCTAAAATACTGTCTGATAATAAATATAGGCATATGTATCTATCTCTATATAATGTTCAACCATATCAAATTTATTAATAGTAACAGTACTGCTGTTTCACAAAACAACTTTGTATATGTATATAGAATTTGATTATTTTTAAGAATTAGTCATCTTCTATTATAACATTAATAATAGAGTAAAAAGTAAAAGTAGAACAAGGCTTCTCAAAGAGGAACTAATAAAAGAAAATCCTCTCTCTAATATAAGTACTTAATTGAAGAAATACAAAATGTGAAGTTGGACTGCCAGTCAAAAAAGAAGTTAACAAGTTAACATTGTACTATCATTTGTTTTCCTTATTTATGTTAATTTTATTTTTATTTTCACTGTATCTCATTGCAGCATCTTTTATTTCTGTCAAACTCCTAGTTTGTAATTCCAAATACAGCAAGTTACTACTGTGAATAAGTTATAAAATTATTTCTTAAAGGACAATATTAACTTTTCAAGTATATCCTAATGGATGGATGTAAAATGTTAAAGGATCAAGTTATTTTGATTTATATTTCAAAATCATTTTAATCCTTTAAAAAAGTATCACTGAGAAATATACTATATAGTATATATATAAGTATACTATATAATATATATAAAAGGAGGTATTATATGGGGAATTTCTTATCAGTGGCCTTCTTGGGGTACATACCCCATAATGGAATCTCTGTATCAAAGGGTAAGAATACTATTGGTACCAATTTTAATCATAATATTAGCAAGAGAATGCAAATTCCATTTACATTCTATTCCATAAACAAAAACTAAACTTCTTATTGTCTTTATTGCCTGGGAAATGAAGAAATATTTGCTGATGAATATACTGATGACATGGTGCCAGATGCAGTAATTCTAGTAATTCTTATGAAGGAAATTAATTTCCTTATATTTCTGAGTAAATTAAAAAGGCTTCTGCAGTACTCTTAACAGTTATTTTTTTCTGTTTTCCTTCCTACTTTACTTCCTTTTTTGCTCTTTTCTTCTTTTCCTAGGATATGACATTGACACTGACAGAGAAGGAAACTAACTCCTTTTCCTTCTTTTATCTCAAATTCCGGTAGCACAGTTTCATTGCTCAGTTGGCTAGCTTACGTAGAAATAGGGTTAGGTCTCTAAATTGTCATTTATGTGGTAATAATTTTTAGACTTGTTTACAAAATACTTTTTTAATTCATTGGTTTCCTGAGCTACTGTGGATTCTTCCTAAGGTTGCAAATAGTACATGCTATAAAATGAAATAACATCATGCTTTGGATTTCAAATACTTTTGGCATGTTCTTCCTCTAACATCAAGTTCAGTTGAAGAGTGTCACTGGACCATATGGAATAGAGTTCAAGCAAAAGCAGAGTTTATATCATATTAAAATAAGGGTAAAATATTTATATGGTATATTTTGTGGTTTTTGAGCAATTGCAAAGAAATTTGTTGCAATTTTGAATTGCAAAAGCACGAATTTTGGCTTAATCTTAGCCAACTGTTAAAGTAACCAAAAACACAAGCACAGTAATGTAGAGGACAGCTGAATCACTGCAAAACTATGCAAATGAAATGGAAAACACTGTGTCTTGATCTACCTTCAAGCAGGACAGCCCACATGCTGTGTCTCAAAGTCACCATCTGTAAAGTCATTTCATTTCACAAAGAAGAACAGGGACCTTGTTAATAATACCTGCCCCTTACCAACCTCACTAGGATGTTGTGAGGATGAATTAATGTCTGTGAAGCACTTTGAGCCCCTTAGAAGGAATGTACTATGTAAATACAAGATATTATTATTCCTCTTGTACTTGGTATCTCTTTTAATTGATCATTATTTTATATATATATATATATATATATATATATGTAATTATTCTTGCTTGTAAAAGAATAGTCCTAAATAATTTAAGGTAAATTAAAGTCATTTTGCAGAGAAATTTATTTAAGTGGAAAATCTCGTAAAGAAAATGTTTTTACATAAGTTGTTTGATTAGATCAAGAAGGAAAATTGATTTTCTTGAGTATACTTTGAATGGAGGGTAACATCTGACCATTTTAAAGATGATGCAAAGTGGGTTGCAAAAATAATGTGGCAGTTGCAATATTCCTTTCTGTGCTCAAAATAATGTCATAATATCATTTTCCCCAATACTTAGTACTTTTTATAAAAATAATTCTTCAAAGATACAATCTTTGGAGCCCAAATTTACTAACATTTTTGAAATCCAGTGCAGTTTCAATTATTGTTAGCCAAACCTTGTAAGACTTCACACACACACACACACACACACACACACACACACACACTCACTCACACATGCACATGCACACATCAGATGAACAATACAGGGATAGAAGCTTACATTCTTTTTTTTTTTTTTAAAGCAATCGGGGTTAAGTAACTTGCTCAAGGTTACACGGCCAGTTATTTCTGGGTGTGGTGCTGAGTATCTGAGCCCAGATTTGATCCAGGTCATCCCGACACTGGAGCCGGTGCTCTTACTCGCTGAGCCACCTGGCCACCCCTATAAGGTTACATTCTTATAAAGCATAAAATAGTATAATAATAATGATTGTTTTATTATGATAATAGAATCATAGGATTTAAAGCTTGAAGGGAATTTAGAGATTTATAGCCCAATCCTTTCCTTTTAAACAGATGAGGAAACTGAAGTCCAAAGACATTTAGTGACTTGCCCAAGGTCACATAAGTAGTGTATGTAAGTCATCTGAAATATGTGATTGATATTAATAGCTAGCATTTATATTACTCATTAAAAAAATAAGTTTTTGATGTCTTTTGTTTTTTTATATCATCATAGTTTTCCTAGTTCCTTTCTTCCTTCTCCTCTCAGAGCCATACCATATAACCAATAATATTCTTAAAGACAAAAAGAAGAGGAAAAAACATAATTGACCAATACATCAAAAAACTTTGAAAGCATATGCAGTATCTAATACTTGTGAACTCTCCACTACTACAAAAGTTTAGAGTAGATGTGTCAGTTCATAAATCTATTTTCAAGTTATGTTTGCTCTTTATAATATTTCAGCATTTACTTTTGATTTTGTGTTTGTGTATTTACAATATTTACATTGTTGTCATCATGTATATTGTTTTCTTGGCCCAGCTTACTTCCATCTACATCAGTTCATATAAATGTTTTCATGCTTTTTTGTGTTCATCACATTTATCATTCTGATAACAGAATAATATTCCATTACATTAATGTAGCATGACTTGTTTAGTCATTTTCCAGTCAATGGGTATTTATTTTGTTTTCAGTTCTTTGCTATCAGAAAAAAGTTGCTATACATATTTTCATTTATATGGGGAATTTCTTATCAGTGGCCTTCTTGGGGTACATACCCCATAATGGAATCTCTGTATCAAAGGGTAAGAACATTTTAGCCATATTATTTTTGTAATTCCAAATTGATCTTCAAAATTATTGTGCTGATTTATAGCTCCATCAATTTTCCCATAACCTTTTTGACATTGACTACTCCCATCTTTTGTTATTTTTGCCAATTTGCAAGGTGTGAAGTGAAACCTCTTGGTTGTTTTCATTTGCATTTCTCTTATTGGTGATTTGGAGCATTCATTCAAGTCCTTGTTGGTCATTTACAATTCTTCTTTTGAGAACTATTCATATATCGTTTGACCACATATAGCACTTTAATGTTTGTAAAGTGCCTTATATAAGTTAGCTCATTTATTTCCCACCATACTCTTTTATGGCAAGTGCTATTATTATTTCCATTTTACAGATGAGAAAACTGAAGTTGAGAGAAGCTAAGTGACTTCCAAAGTCACCCAGCCAGGCAGTGTCTGATGTGGGATTCAAACCTACATCTTCCCAGTTCTGACTCCAATGCTCGTTGCTTATCCTATTTTTAAATTCTTCTGCAAATAGATAATTAACAATTTTCCTTGAAGAACTGTTTCAGGTACTATCAAGAATTTATTAGCTCAAATATTTTATTAAAAATAGTCCAGGATATTATTGGGGTTATTAGAATTTGGTGGTAGGGAATTCATGAATACAAAATCAATAAAAATAGATCTCTCTACCTGCTGATAACATTATATCCCTATCTACATGGACTTTGAATAATCTGATGAATTATTCAGGGAACTAACCTAGAATTCTTTAAAGTTAGTGTCTACATGTCTGAAATGTCTTATATTTAAGCTATATTTTTACGTAGTGTGGCTCTGATGGAATTTGTCACACCTGCCAATTAGTTGCAGTCAATAGCTTAATCTGATAGCAAAAACACAACCATAAGGAGAGAGAAAAGTGTTCTTCAACTCTTTATTGCCTTCAAAAGACCAGATAGGTGAGGATTCCTACGTTTGAGAAAAAAAGGAGGTCCTGCTGACACATTAAATAACTAACCCTTACTGAGACACCTTTTTCTTCCTATATCATCATTGGTCTCAGGAGAATAGGTGTTCAGCTCTGGAATTCACTCCTGTTCCCCTCAGGACCTAGGCTTAGAGTCTGCTTCAACACAGAACTGTCCCAGCTACCATTTCCTAAAGTGACTCCATTCTATATCACTGCCTGATGCCAATGACTATTACCTAAAAAACCAGAAACTTGATCCCTTTATCACCACCAAGGGTTCAATATATGGAGGTGGCCAGACTGCTGAAGAAAGGGGTAGATGTATTACTACACTGCTGCCCCAGGCACAGATCAAAAGGGAAAATAAAAGCAGCAAAGGTCTGCACTGTCAGCTTCTTGCTCTAATTATCTACCTGTCTGAGAATGTTACACTCCCAACTTATGGCCCTGTGCTTTTGGCTCCTTGGGACAGCAGTTTCTTGTGCTACTAAGTTAAAAGAAGTTCAAGAATAACTCAAGGGGAAATCTTCCCTCTACAGTTATTCAACTAGATCAATTGTTCTCCAACCTGTTTTGATTATAGCTCTTTTTTCTTTGCCTTTTGTAATTATAGCACGTTGTACATCCACAATGGGTTTACACTACTAGCTAGTATTCTATTTCTTTTTTCCCTTTTGTGGCAAAATTCCATGAGAAGGTCATTTATAATAGTCTTCATCTCCTTTCCTCTCACTTCTAAATTCTTTGAAGTCTGGCTTCTGCTATCATCATTCAACTGAAATTGCCATCTCCAAAGTTACTTATTGTTTCTTTTTTGTTGTTATTTCTTAATTATTTTTATTTATTTGATCAAAAATTTCCCAAGTACATGTAAAAAATTTTAACTCTTAAAAAAAATTTGAGTTCCATATTCTTTGCCTCCATCCCTCTCCCCCTTCTTTTTTTAAATTAAATTTTATGTTTATTTTTAGTTTACATCATTCATTTCCACAAATTTTCTCCCCATCTTTCCCCTACCCACCACCCCAAAACAGTGATCCCACTGTATACCCCCTCCCCCAATCTGCTCTCTCCTATATCCTCCCCCATTCCCCCTCTGAC
The DNA here is from genome assembly GCF_028583685.1 of Petaurus breviceps papuanus. NCBI lineage: Eukaryota > Metazoa > Chordata > Mammalia > Diprotodontia > Petauridae > Petaurus > Petaurus breviceps. Next base: position 5,335,911 of record NW_027187317.1, on the reverse strand, counting down.
TTTCTAGCAGGGCAAGATGGATCTCTATACCTCAGTGCCTGTATATTTTATTTCCCAGTTGCATGTAAATAATAATAATATTTTTAAACATTGATTTTAAAACTTTGAACTCCAGATTCTTTCCCTTCCTCTCTCATCACCTACCCTTACTGGGAAGATAAGCAATTCAATATAGGTTGTACATGTGTAGCTACACAAAACATTTTCATAGTGGATAGATTGACTATATTCCCCTCCATCCTATCCCTACCCCCACTTGTTCTATTCTCTACTTTGACCCTGTCCCTTTTCAAAAGTGGGTGCTTCCAACTTCTCTCCCCCCACAACCTGTCCCCGCTTCCATCATTTCCCCTCTTGCCACCTTCCCCCGGCTCTCCTTTAAGTCAAGATACCCTATTTAGTGTGTATGCCATTCCCTCCCTAAGCCAAATTCAATAAGAGTAAAGTTGACTCATTCCCTTTTGCCTTCCTGTTCTCCCCCTCCATTGTAACAGTTTTCCCTTTCCTCTTTTATATGAGATAATTTACCCCATTCTGTCTCTCCCCATCTCCTCTCATTATATTCCTCTCTCACCTCTCAATTTCACCTTTTAAGTATCATCCCTTACTTTTCAACTGGTCCTGCGCCCTATCTCTATGTACACCTATACACATATATACACACACTCACATATGTATTCATATGCCCATATACCCTCCTATATAGACATATACATATATAAGTATATACATACACACACACATATATATATACACATTTATATTCCCTTCAACTATTCCCATATTGAGAAAAGTTTCATAAGTTACAATTATCATTTTTCCATGTAGAAATGTAAATAGTTCAACTTTGATAAGTTCCTTATGATTTCTTTTCCCTGTTTACCTTCTAATGCTTCTCTTGCTTCTCTTTCTTCTTGTATCTGAATGTCAGATTTTCTATGCAACTCTGTTTTTTTTCATCAAGAATGTTTGAAAGTTCTCTATTTCATTGAATGAACATATTTTACCCTGAAACATAATACTCAGTTTTGCTGGGTAGGTGATTCTTGGTTTTAATCCCAGCTCCAGAATATCATATTCTAAGCCCTTTGATCCCTCAGTGTAGAAGCTGCCAGGTCCTGTGTTATCCTGATTAGAGTCAAATTGTTTCTTCATGGCTGCTTGTTATATTTTCTCCTTAATCTGGGAATTCTGGAACCTTCCTAGGAGTTTTCTTTTTGGGATCTTTTTCAAGAGGTTATCAGCTGATTCTTTCAACCTCTATTTTTCCCTCTGGTTCTAAAACATTAGGGCAATTTTCCTTGACAATTTCTTGAAGGATGATTTCTAGGTTCTTTTTTTGATCATGGCTTTCAGGTAGTCCAATAATTTTTAAATTATCTCTCCTGGATCTATTTTCCAGGTCAGTGGTTTTTCCATTGAGGTATTTGACATTGCCTTCTATTTTTTCATTTGTTCAGATCTGTTTAATAGTATCTTGATTTCCCATAAAGTCACTAACTTCCATTTGCTCCAATCTAATTCTTTTTTTTTTTAAAGCAATTGGGATTAAGTAACTTGCTCAAGGTTACATGGCCAGTTATTTCTGGGTGTGGTGCTGAGTATCTGAGCCCAGATTTGATCCAGGTCATCCCGACACTGGAGCCGGTGCTCTTACTCACTGAGCCACCTGGCCACCCGTAAGCAATTGGGGTTAAGTAACTTGCTCAAGGTTACATGGCCAGGTGTTTCTGGGTGGGTGCTAAGTGTCTGAGGCTGGGATTCGATCTCCAGGTCTTCTCAACACTGGAGCCAGTGCTCTTACTCACTGTGCTACCTGGCCGCCCCTTGCTCCAATCTAATTCTGAAGGAATTATTCTCTTCAGTGAGCATTTGAGATCCTTTTTCCATCAGGTAAATTTGGCATTTTAAGGCATTCTTCTCCTCATTGGCTTTTTGAGCTTCTTTTGCCATTTGAGTTAGTCTATTTTTTAAGGTGTTATTTTCTTCAGTCAGGTTGTTGACTCTCTTTTCATGATTTTCTTGCATCATTCTCATTTCTCTTCCCAATTTTTCCTCCCCTTCTCTTATTTGTTTTTCAAAAGCCTTCTTTAGCTCCTCTATGGCTGTAATGTAATACCAAGCAAAGGCAACTTCCCAGGTTCAAAATACCAGCATAGGTGCTCTCTATTTTATTCAGTGACAAACCAAGAACAGAGAAGATCAAAACATGACATCATTCAAAATACAGCATTTACTAAGTGTGATTAAATAATCTCCAAGTACTACCCCACCCCAGGACCTTCCAATCATTCAATCAATTACAAAGTCCCTGTTCTAAATACTACTCCACCCCTAGGCTATACCTTAATTAAGTCCACCACAAAACCCCTCTTCTCAAATGGAGATTAGTTTCCAAACATAGGTAAGGTACCTTCATTTGTCAATCACAGAGCACAATAAGGTCAAAAGTTCCCCACCCCTGGATCACAATTGAATCTACCCCAGAGTTACATCAAGTTTAAACACAGCACTTAATACCCAAATGGAGGTCTTTTCTTCATCTTGACAGGAGGCAAGTTCTCAGCAATCTTAGTTCCTGGGGAGACAAGGCTTAGCAAGGCCATAAGATACATTGCCAGTCCCTTCATGAATTTATCCTCTGTCTGTAGAACAGTCCTAGAACTCCTGAACACATTAGCAAAGCCCTCTCCCAGGATTTCTGTAAACATACAACAAGAAAATCCTTCTTCAGGGCTTCTGAACCAACAGAAAGGCTCCCAGACCCCTGCAACAACAGCACTGTCCTTCACCAGTGGACAGTATTCATTCTGTCTGCAGGACAGTCTCCAGACCCCTGCAACAACAGCACTGTCCCTCACCAGTGGACAGTATTCACTCTCTGTCTGCAGGACAGTCTCAGGGCTTCTTAGCAAACAGCCAGGTTCCAGGACTTCTTCAACAAAAGGACTGTCTTTCACCAGTGGACAAATCTGGCAAAATAACATCAAAACAGACAGACAAAGTACCAGCAAAACAGCCATGTCTCCTCAGTCCTTGGCAGCTCAGGGGGCAGGTCTCAAAAGTCCAAGGCAATTCAAAGCGGCCACCAGCAATTCTCTTAGTCTCTCTCTCTCCACGAGGTGCTGCTTCCAAAAAAGATCTTCCACCTCTCTCTTATCTCTCCAAATCTATGTCACCAGCTCCTCCCAGTTCAGGACTTTCTTTTCACATCAAAAAGTCCATCCCACAGGTGGGATTAACAAACTCTGGGTTTTAACACAATCAATTTGAAAACCAAGCCAATACAGGGGAATCTTTAATTGCCATTACTATCACAATGGCCTGTAACCAATTCATATTTTTCTTGGAAGCTTTTGGTGCAAGAATTCTGACTTCATTGTCTTCCTCCTGTTCCATGCTTTTATCCTTTTTTGTCCCCCCCCAAAAAAAAATTGGGCTATGATATTCCTAGAAGTTTTCTTTCGGGGATCTTTTTCAAGAGGTGATCAGTGAATTCTTTAAATTTCTATTTTGCCCTCTGGTCCTAGAATATCAGGGCAGTTTTCCTTGCGTATTTCTTGAAGGATAATTTCTAGGCTCTTTTTATGATCATAGCTTTCAGGTAGTCCAATAATTTTTAAATGATCTCTCCTGGATCTATTTTCCAGGCAAGTGGTTTTTCCAATGAGATATTTCATGTTGCCTTCTATTTTTTCCTTTGTTTGGATCTGTTTTATAGTATTTTGACTTCTCATAAAGTCATTACCTTCCATTTTCTCCAATCTAATTTTGAAGGAATTATTCTCTTCAGTGAGCTTTTGAGATTCTTTTTCCATCAGGTAAATTCAGCTTTTTAAGGCATTCTTCTCCTCATTGGCTTTTTGAGCCTCTTTTGCCATTTGAGTTAGTCTATTTTTTAAGGTGTTATTTTCTTCAGTATTTTTGGGGGTCTGTCAGTAGGCTATTGACTCACTTTTCATGCTTTTCTTGCATTATTCTTATGTCTCTTCCCAATTTTTCCTCTACTTCCCTTACTTGATTTTCAAAATCCTTCTTGAACTCCTCCATGGCCTGTATCCAATTCATATTTTTCTTGGAAGCATTTGATGCAGGAGTTTTGACTTTGTTAATTTCTTCTGGTTTCATGTTTTGATCCTTTTTGTCCCTCAAAAATGATTCTATGGTCTGATTGTGCTTCCTCTCCTTGCTCATCTGGCCTGATAACTTGACTTTTGAGCTCTTTACCACAGTAGAATTCTGCTTCCAGAGTGGAGAGAGCTTTGTCCCAAATTGCTGGGGTTTTTGTAAATGTTATCCAAGGTCTGAGGAGGGCACCCTCTCTATAGCCACCACAAGCTCTGGCACACTGGCATTTCTCACCCCAGAACCACTGCCCAAAATAGTGACCCAGATCCAAGCAGGTCATGCAAGAGCGATTACCCTCTGAATGGTCATGTGGTCCCCCTACTATCTGCAGGCCAGGAACTCTGAAGATAGCCATGTAGCAGCAGCTGCAGCCACTGCACCTCTGCCCTCTCTAACCCTGGGTGCAGAGGCTGGACCGCTCTCTTCTGTCACCCAATTCCAACAGAGTTTCCCCTCTGACCTTTTGCTTTCTCTTTGGCATTTATGGGTTGAGAAGTCTGGAAACCACCACAGCTGTTGGTGATTCACTTTCCTGGAGTCTGCTCTGGCCAATCTGTGCCGCTGGTTGGTGCCGCCCTGTGTCTGTGCACACAGAGCTCACATGGGACTGCACTTGGCTCCTTTCTCAGTGCAATAGACCCTTCCTGTTGGCCTGCCAGGCTGCCTTCAATGGGAGATTTGTTTCTCTCTGTCACTTTGTGGGTTCTTTAGCTCTAAAATTTGTTTAGAGTCATACTTTACAGGTATTGGAGGTGGTTGATGTGGGAGCTCATGCAATTTCCTGCTTCTACTACATCATCTTGACTCTGCCCCCCGCTTTTGCCTTCCTTACCCCTAGCACTTAGTATAGATTTTGCCACATTTTAGCCACTTAAATATTAGTTTATTGATTTATTTAAATTGGTAGCATTAAGGCAGAGTCAGAAGTTTAATATATAAGCAGTTTCTCTTCAATAAGAGGATTTAGATTTGTTGAGGTCTTTTCATATTCAAGGTCACAAAATAGAGAATAAAAGAGCTATCACTTCATCAAGAATGGTGGAGGGTCTTATAAACAGCTTGAAGGGATATATAAGGAATGAAACTAAGAATTTAGAATAGAAAATGAGAAACTTTAGTAAGGTGATGGACATTGTGAAAAAAAGTAATTCAGGAAATGGAATTCCAATTGCAAGAAAGTATGAAATATCTCCCTATCAAAGGATAAAGGAGGACAGGGGAAGGAGAAATACTTTAAGAAATATAAAATTCACAAAGAAATATCATAAAAAAACAAACAAACAAAAACATGAATAAGAAAATTTCCTAGAAAAGGCTAAATGAAGTGATAAGAGAATATTTTCCTTATGGAGTTCTGCCATCCAAAGGGTCATCATGTCAATACAGAGAGAAAAGCTTTGGGAGAGTTGTTCAAAAAGAAGAATAACGGGGAGTAAAAAAGAGAGAGAGAGATACACTATGGAAGGGGGGAGGGGAGCAGGGAAAGAAACTTACTATTTCTTTTAACTGAGTTACTGCAAAAGAAAATTCTTCATCCATATAGGTGAGGATTAGGTGGAATAGGGAATCCCATGAACATCAGTCTTATCTAGGCTGAGCAAGAGAAGATGTAATAAAAATAAACAAAAAAGATTTTAATGGTTTAAATCCAGACAAGTAAGGTGGGGACTGTGATAGAGAGCAGGCAATGAATGTTTGAGAAGATTGATAGTCAAGGAACCCCAGGGGTCTAATTATACATGAATGAATAAAGTAGCCACTCTAGCCATATACTGACTGGGACTAGTGGCTGTTTTTTTATGTGACCTTTAGAACAGTCATTACTATTGATCTGATCAACTGAGTAGCCAATCAAATTATAGCTCCTTGTCCTATAGCTAGTAAACTTCCACTTTCTATTCCCTCAGTTCAGAAGTCTATGGTCTCTCTCTCTCTCTCTCTCTCTCTCTCTCTCTCTCTCTCTCTCTC